>NW_020664540.1:13782825-13834947 GCF_002925995.2 Terrapene triunguis | reverse complement strand
TGTGTTAAGTCATTCTAATAGTACATCCTTCTGTATGGAAGAAGGGACTTCAGACCATGTCCGTTAGACCAAGAACTAACGGACCTGTGTCAGGAGACAAACTCTCAATGGGAAGTGTGTAGATTGTACTGTATTTGCAGCCACTTATTTTCACCAAGGCTGGTGGTTGTTGGGCTGACTCTCAACTTAGATTAAATGTAAGTTAGAACAATAGTTAAGTTGTGTGGCCTTTTTTTTTTATATATATATATATATATATATATATATATATAATATATATATCTTGCAACTTTAATTTAAGATGCAAGGAATCATGAGTTACAAGATTCCTGTCTAAGCTTCTACCAACTGAGTGATTTCAATACCAGCATTATGCCAACTAAACAACTTAAACTGGCCTTCTAAATGGCTTCCCTAATTCCTTGTCTACATGACTGACCTTTCACACTTGCTAGCCTACTGAGTTATAGCAAATGAAGAGCAATGCTGGGAGTGAAATGAACTGATAGAGAACAAGGGAGATGATGTGGTGGTAGAGACTTCTTCAGACTGTTTCTCTTTCCTTTTCCAGGGTCCTGTTGTATCTGGGCTCCATATTTATCAGCCTTCTCTTTCTCGTTGTGAATTTAACTTGTGCAATGCTTATCCATGGAGATGTCCCAGAGAGTCGGCTGAGATGGACAGTATTTGTTCGGGCACTAGTCAATGACAGTCTCTTCATTCTTTGTGCCATTTCATTAGCTTGTTGTATGTGCAAACTTGCAAAAATGTCATCGGCAAACGTCTACCTCGAGTCAAAGGTAGGTAAATGCTCTCTAAACTGCACTGAAATGATTTACTTCAGTCCATGGGGGTGCAAGTCCAAGACCATGACCCCATCATGCTAGATGCTCTGCAAACACAGAACAAAAGGATGGTCCTAGCCTGGAGCTAGTAACTCTTTTCAGTTTGGGTTCTTCAGTTTGTGTTTGTGCTTGCAAGAGAAGATCGTTATAACTCACAGATACTGGACATTTTTTGCATTGAGTCTCTTAAACCACTTGTTTCAGTACAGAACCTAGATCTGGTACTAATGGTGTGTTGCTGTCTGACACCAAAGTGACTTAATGTCGAGGCATTTGATAGTAACTGCAGTCCTCTGCTAATGTGATACCCATAAACCAGATCCACTAGCAACCCAGTCTAGCAATAAAACTCTGGTGGTCTGTTGTAAGCTGGCTTTCTCCTACGTCACTTGTGTCAGAAGCAGTATTCCACTCCATGACATGTAGCATCTCCTTATGGGCTAACTGCACCTGGTGTGGGGTTCCCTCTCTCCCTGCCTTTTCCAGAGTAGACCAAAGGATGTATAGACGCACCCACGTTCCATCAGCTGGGAGCACTGCGCATAGGCAGCCTGTTAGCTTCACTGGCCCTTCAGGATCAGGGAGACGCTCTCCTTTCCTCACCTGGCCGTGACAGTCCCTCAGGTGGTGGAAATGTCAGGAACTGAGAAGGGTGCAACATGCAGAAGCACCTACCCCAAGTACTGGGCTCTTCTGTAGATCTAGAATCTGTTCTGGGCCAGGCTTGGTCTCTCTCCATTGCAGGAGCCCTGGACTCTTGTTACTTTTGGAGCCAGAATTCCAATCCCATGCTGATAGCCTGATGAAAGGCAGCATTGCCTCTGCTGCAGGTGGGGCTAGAGGACTATCTCTGTTTTGCCCATGGTGACCATGCTCTGTCCAGGATCTGCAAAGCCCCTGTCATGGAGACTGACTCAAACAAGGCGGGGCAGCATTCGCCCCCTCGTCAAAGAAGGGATGAGGATGTTGCTGGGCCTGAATACTAGTGATCAGGAATTGGCAGCTCCTGTGTGTGGCCAAATTGGGAGCCTGGGCTCCTGTAGCTCAACAAAGCTACTCTGCCCAAGGCAATGACTCTTACGTCTGAGTCGCTTTGCTAGATCCATGTATACATTATGGGCTGGTAGGAGACGCTTCCCCCTCCTTGGGATTATGGACAGCGACCACTTTGAGCTTTCCTGCACATGGTCTGCTGTGTGGCAGACAGTGACCTAACAGGCTTTAAACTACTGCCCCAGTAAAATGCCAGCCTTTCTCCTCTGCCTTAGGCGTTTCTGCTGCCTGGTCTGAACTTGCATAGGAGAAGGGGGATCTGACCCCCCCTCTACCTCCTGCAGAGTCCATGATTCGGGGACCTTGCCCCATATTTGTCTAATGGGCTCAGCACACTGAAGGCACTACGTAGACTGGGTGGTGTAGCCTGGTATAGTTTATCTTGAGTAGCGTATGTAGTTCCTGATGGCTTCCCATTTTCTCCCCCAAAAACTGCCCATGTGTATCTTCCTGAGATGAGTGAACTGTCAAGGGGGCAGGCGCTAAAGAGCCCAAGTTTATTTGGGGCCAGTTAAACTGCCAGAAGTTTCTCCAGTCCTCGAAAACGGCCTTGTGCTGCAAACAAGGAAAAGGTGGAACTAAAACTCTAGCTTCTGGCTGCACATTCTGGGTCTCAACGACACGTTTGGCAAGTCACTTTTGTCTGGGGGGGGAATGGACACTGGCGTTTCAGCAAGTTGCAATATCTGACCGTGAGGGCTCCGTGCTGCTGGTTTTGGCTCTGCAGCACGATCAGGCAGGAGTCACAGTTGCATGAACCTGAATTTAAATAGCCTTCAGAGATGTACTGACTTCCTCTGCACAGGATTGGTTTCCTTTGCCCTGCAAGCGTGTTCTGAAATCTGAGAAGTTGCTGCTTCTGGAAGTAGAATTTGTCCTCCACTGACATTCATATTCTCTCTCTCCTCTTGCCACCCCACAGCTCCGTGCTGTGGCAATTGCTCCTCATCAGTAGTATACCAAGGCTTCTCTTACTCGAAGAACAACTTCACAAAAGGCTGTTGCTATATCAAAACTCCAGCCCTCTCTGCCACGTGTGCTGTACTCACCAACCAATGTAATACTGGGGCTTTCACACGGATTGCTGTTGACTAATCACTGGGCTTCACGCCTCAAGTTCGTGGCACCATAAATGAAGACCAAACCCAACCTGTATTTAGCTTATAACTAAGCTATAGCTGTCCAGCCAGGTAGTCTGTATAATTGTCTGCTTGCAAAAAATAACGGCTATGCAACTGGGACCCACTACTGGAATAATCCTCCCTGTGGTTCCATTACTTGGTTGGCAAGGTTCCACTTCTCTTCCTCAAGGTCGGTAAGAAACAGCCATGTGACACTGGATGATTGCAGTCAACTCACCGCCAGCTCAGAATGAGGTTCTTTACGCTAGCTTTAAATATTTTAGTGAGGGCATAGTTATGTGTCGATGTTCTGGGTCCGATCATGCATGCATGCATGCACGACTTGCTGTGCATAAAATTACAATTTTATGGGAAGATTTGTGTAACAGCCTATTCGATTTAACCTATCTCGCTTCCTCCCCTGTTCTTAGGGCACATCTGTCTGCCAGGCCATTCTTGTCGGTTCAGTAGTTGTTCTTCTGTACTCTTCAAGGGCTTGCTATAATCTGGTAGCAGTGGCCATATCTCCAGAGAATGTTCCTAGTCCATTTAATTATGGCTGGGACAACCTTTCGGATAAGGTAACTAATTATATTAACGGGTGGGCGTTGGAGGGTGGTGGGGGTGTCTCAAATCCAGAACATGGCTACTGAGGAGAAAAATCAATGTTCCGGGTGTGTGGGATCTCACTAAAGATGCTATAGCAGTGTTCTAAAAAGTTCTCCTATTCCAGTTCCTGCAACTCACTGTAAGCAGTCAGTTCTAATAGGAATGTAATGCTTAATATGACACATCCGCTATCTACAACTAGACCTGTCTATGGAGGAGCTTGACCCTGAAGACTCAAAGGCGGCCCAGGTAACTCACACCTGATGCTAATACATTAAAAGAGCTGCCGTATTTGGGGAAATATGACTGTCATCCCATCGCTACTTTCTTAGGCTTCTCCTTTAATTTGGGGGGTTACTTGTGACAAGTGCTTCTAAATGTTAGATCTCTGGTGGCAACTACCATACCTTCCTACTCCACGTACCTGCCCCTAACATGTTACTAGCCATAACAGTAAGATGCAGCGAATGGGATTTGCTTGCCAAGTATCTAAATACTGACCAGATGCACGAGACTAAACATCAGTGAGATCTTAATTGGACCCCAAACTGCACCCTCTTAATGGCGAGTGCACACCTGTATTGCTGGTGTAATGGCACGATAGTCTGTGCTGCAATATAGACCGTTCGGTAGGTCAGTCTAGATCCTGAGCATCTGTGACCAGCCAGGGTTGTCTGAAACCACGGTGGAGATGTGTAGAGCACATCTGTCTGTCGTCATACCCTCTGCCCTAGAGGCAATGGTGGTGATGGGATACTGGCTACCACATCCCTGTATACATGGGGTGTGAGAGCCTCCCATGTACCACCCTATAATCCAGAAACATTCTATAAAATGTCTGACTTGACATGGAACACTTGCTCTTATTGGTGCGGGGTCCACTTTCTACACTAAGGAACTAGCCCAAACCCCCCCCAGAAAACTGAGTAGGCTTGACATGGAGGCTCTCAGCTGAAATCTGTAGCAGCTGGTATTGGCCACTCAGTGGCAGAATACTGCCCTAGCTGGACCACTGATCTGAGCCAGTCTGGGAACTGCGGTGCACAATGCTAATCCGAAATCTTTCCAGATTTGAAATCCAGAAGCGCTTCCGTGCACTGCATCCTAGTCTTTCTTGGAATCCCATCACTCTGGGGTAAATCTCTGTGGTTGTGTGTGTTTTGGGCAGGGGGAAGAGTGCTGTTTTTAAAAACAAAACCCTCGAGGTTTAAACATAACCCCTGTGTTTGCAGATGCATGCAGAAGAAGTCAGTGGTGAAGAATATGTGGTGTTTGGAGTAGTCCTCTTCCTCTGGGAGCTTGTGCCAACCAGTTTTGTGGTGCTGTTCTTCCGGGCTCAGAGGCTAACTCAGAACTTGGTAGGATATGAACTAATTGCTCTAGGGTTAAGATCTTTTTCAGGTTGCTCTTTGCACATAAAACTTGTCTGATTTACTCTAGCTAAATAGCTCTTTTTCCACTACATAATCTCTAGAAACAATTGGGTGCTTTTTTTTTAAACTTTTCCCCCTCCCTCTATCAACAGACACCAGCTGGCATGATAAACAGTCATAGTTACAGCTCCAGAGCATACTTCTTTGACAATCCAAGGCGATACGACAGTGACGATGACTTGCCAAGACTTGGTGCGCGAGAAGGAGGAAGGTAGGTTGGGAGCTGTTCGGATATTCAGAATCGCCATTCGACGCTCGCGTGTGAGCAGCAAACAGTGTCTACAGAGCAGCCAATTCCTGCTCTTCTTTTAAGCCAAAGAATCTTTCCTAGCCAAGGGGCCTAGAACCGGTAGACCAGATTAATAAGGCAGTTAATAACGTAAGCTTTGGCTTGCACTAAGGACCTGAGATCTGAACTTACCCTGGTGGAAATCATGGACTTTGGCTACAGGTGTTAAACATCATTGAAAATGAGGCCACTCTTGTATGCTTAAGGTCAGAGAAAAGAAGTCTGTTAAAATGCATAGAGGTTTACAGGCATGTGTACCTGTAAACTAAAAACTGCTGATTTCCTGGTGATGACTTGCAAGCTGCAGAAAGTCCTGGGTAAAGTGGGTAGGTGTGTTTGGTTTTTTTCCCATTGATTGGTTTGTGTGGTGTGTGTTTGTGGTGGTGGTTTTTTTTTTTTTTGCCTGGAGTAACAATTATTGCTGTATCACAATCTTGAGACACAAGATATATGAAAACTTAGTGGGGCTGTAGTGTTCTCCTCAGGCTGAGGTCCAGGCATTTCTCTGAACTCATCTTGGTGTGATGGGTGCTCTAGAAATACTAACATTCCTAGAAATGACGAGCGAACTTGTGTATATTGGCTTTATTTTAGGGCTGTCAATGAATTGCAGTTAACTCACACGATTAACTCAAAAATTAATCGCACTGATAACAATAGAATACCACTTGAAAAACATCCAAAAATATTTAATAAATTTCTACATTTTCAATATTGATTTTAATTACAACACAGAATACAGTGCACAGTGCTCATCTTAGTATTTTTTTATTACGAATGTATGTACTGTAAAAATGAGAGGGAATATTTTTCAATTAACCTCATACAAGTACTGAAGTGCAATCTCTGTCGAAAATCTGCAGTTTGGTTACATAACTGCACTCAAAAACAAAACAATGTAAAACTTTAGAGCCTCCACATCCACTCAGGCCTACTTCTTAGTCTGCCAATCGCTAAGACAAACAAGTTTGTTTACATTGACGGGAGATATTGCTGCCTGCTTCTTATTTACAAGGTCACCTGAAAGTGAGAATAGGCGTTCACATGGCACTTTTGTAGCCGGCATTGCAAGATATTTACATGCCAGATATGCTAAACTTTCATATGCCCCTTCATTCTTCAGCCACCATTCCAGAGGACATGCTGATGATGTGGTGGGTTTTTGGTTTTGTTTGTGTTTTTGTTTTTTTTAAATGAGCATCAATTAAACTTGTGACTGTACTCCTTGGGTAGAGAATTGTATGTCTCCTGCTCTTTCACCTGCATTCTGCATATATTTCATGTTATAGCAGTCTTGGATGATGACCCAGCACATGTTGGCTTTAAGAACACTTCCACAACAGATTTGACCAAATGCAAAGAAGGTACCGATGTAGCTATTTTTAGAAATCTCTCAGCATTCAACCCAAGGTTTAAGAATCTGAAGTACCTTGCAAAATCCACTTGGTGTGGAGCATGCTTTCAGAAGTCTTAAAAGAGCAACGCTCTGCAGCAACTACAGAATCTGAACCACCAAAAAAGAAAATCAACCTTCTGCTGGTAGCATCTGAGTCAGATGCTGAAAATGAACATACGTCGGTCCACTCTGCTTTGGATTGTTATCAAGCAGAACCCATCATCAGTATGGACACATGCTCTGGAATGGTGGTTGAAGATGAAGGGACGTATGACTCTTTAGTGCATCTGGCACGTAAATATCTTGCAACGCCGACTACAACAGTGCCATGCGAACGCCTGTTCTCACTTTCAGGTGATGTAAACAAGAAGCAGGCAGCATTATTGCCTGAAAATTGTAACCAACCTTGTTTGTCTGAGTGATTTGGCTGGCCAAGAAGTAGGACTGAGTGGACTTGTAGGCTCTAAAGTTTTACATGATTTATTTTTTGAATGCAGTTTTTTGTACCTATTTCTACATTTGTAAGTTCAACTTTCATGATAAAGGTATTGTATTACAGTACTTGTATGAGATGAGTTGAAAATTTGTTTTTTACAGTGCAGATATTTGTAATAAAAGTGAGCACTGTACACTTTGTATTCTGTGTAATTGACATTAATAGAGTTTAATATGTAGCAAACATCCAAAAATATTGAAAATGGTATTCTCTTGTTTAACAGCACGATTAATGGCATGATTCATTTTTTTAAATCACTTGACAGCTGCTTTGGGGGGGGGGGGGGGGAGGGAATGCTCAGCTTATGACATCCATTGGAAAGGGCCTGATCTCTTTTAGGTGCTGGACACCCACTCTCTGAAAATTAAGGGCCCTTTAAGATGTCAAATTGAGCATCAAAATCACTGGTCACCTCTGAAAAGGTTGAAGCTTTGGACAAAGCTTCCTATCTGAAGCCACTTTCAACTTCTGTTTTTGTATTAAAACTCCCACGCTAGACAGCACAATCCTGGGATAACGCTAGACTCCCGTCTCTAACCAATAGTTCCCATTTCTTCTCTCCAAAGCTTGGCTACCCCTCCGTGCTCCGGCTGGTATGGCACTCTGACTGGGAGCGATAGCTATGCGGTTATTCCCTATCTGAGTGGACCTAAGCCAGACACCGCCCCGCTGCTCTTCACGTGTAGTGATTTGGAAGCTAACAATCACCATACCTTATACTCCACGCCGCAGAACTGAAGAGCCCGCCAAGATTCGCTTCTCTTGGGGCGGCTTTCGTGGGAGTCTGATCATTTTCCAAACATCTAACTTCATCTGCACAAACATTCCATTCTCTCTTGCAGCTGTAAACCAGAACCTGGAGACTTAGGCTGCGTGTGGTATGTAAAACTGTTACTCATGGTACTGTGTAGCAAAGGGAAGGTGAAAAATCTCTGGGAGCTTTTTGGGAGGGAGGGAGAGGTGCGAGGGGAGTGGGGGGGGAGGGGAGTCCAGTCTTCTCAAGACGGTCGCTGGCAGCTAGAAGCACCAGAGCTGACTCACTAGACCAACATCAAATGCGTATTTGCACTTTTTATCTGCACGTTCTGAAGGAACACCTCACACTCCGACTTCCCTTTGGAACAGCCCGTGTCTGTTCCATGTTCATCTTTTTAATTGCACATCCATAGCTGGGAGAGGTGCGGTCGTCCTGCGAAGACGGGCGCGTCGATACGTAGGCCGTGCTGCACTCTGCGACCTGATCCGCTCCAAGGACAAAAGCACCCTCTTCAGAGAAACTGCGTGCGATTTACACTAATGAAGAAAGTTACCTAATGTATAATGTGCCATATTCACACAAGACAAATGTAGTGTCTCTTTGCTGGGGATGTGGGCTTACTCTAACTCGGTCCTCGGGGCAGCGCACTACTAAAATACTCTTAGTTGGACTGTGGGTTAAAGCAAACCTTCAAGCATGGGTGTTGCAAAGGCCTTTTAAAAGCCTGAGCTCAATGGCTTCTGCTAGCACGAAGGTCACTGAACAGTAACCAGCTCTGCTCTTTTAAACAAAAAAATGCCACCTCGAGCGAGCAGAATGAGTGTGGTTACCATTAAGCTTGTAGAGAGAACATGTGGCAATGAGGCATGCTCCTTGCAAGGTGGCTTCTTCAAGCAAACCTAGCAGTCAGTCCACATAAGAGTGGCGTGAGCATTTTATTTTGGCCCAAACCCATACATAACACAGCTTCTTTAATACTAGGATCTGTTCACTGCATTCCCTAGTGGAGTCAGTGCTTAATCTGCCTGGGGGAGAATAGCAATTTTATATTTAACCTGACTGAATATAAACTAGAGGTCATTCTTAGAACATGAAACTTCTCTTCGCTTTCACGTTATTCCCTCCCCCTCCCCCCCCTTTCTTTGACCGATTTCGCTTTCTTTGACTGAAATCATGAAGCCTGCAGTGTGGTACCTGCATGCCACTATTTGGGACTGCCTCAAAACTTCTAGTTCTCCTGTCTCCTCAGACTGTGTCTGAGGAATAAGTATCCCATGACATTCCACTGAATGTACTGTAAAAGTAGTGCAATGTGTCCTGAACTGGGGGGGGGTCCCCACGTTGAAGTATTAGATAAATTTTGGCATCTCATTGCAGGGTGTGCACTGGAGGGTGGGTCTAGTGAGTGAGAAGCATTTAATGGAATGTGTAGTTTTTTAACATCCAGGATTTTATTCTGGCAGGATGTTGGCCTTTAAATCACTTTTTTAACTGTGTCCAAAAGCACCCTATTCAAAATTGGAAAGCGAGACAGGGCCGTAAGGATGCACAGGTGTTTGGATTAGGCTCTAAAGTTAGCTCTTATTTACACTGTTGGTTTACACGGATAGTAGCTCCTCCAAGGAAAAGCATGCCTCTATGGCAAAGCTGCTCTGGCCAGTGTAGGGCAGCTGCTATCTCCAGCCTGTAGTAGACTTCCCCTAGATCTCTCCACCTTAGCATTCCTTTAGAAGCTTAAACTGGAAACGGTTGGCATACATTGCTGATGGCAGGAGCTGGTCCTGCCGGTCAACTGCATGCTCTTTCCAAGGGTGTGCTTTGTTTTTAAACTTGAATTAAGATTTGATGTTAGAGTAAAACTTCACTGAGGGACTGAACAGGACCACATAGTCTGTAGGACAGTGGGGAAGTGTCCCCACTAGACAAGTGGGGATACCGCTGGCACATGGAACATGGCTGAAGTGACTGTCTAGCCTTTAAAATGCTGATTCCCAGGCTCACAGCTATATGGTGGGTGTGACACACACACACACACACTCTCTCTCTCTCTCTCTCCCTCCCTCCCTCCCTCCAAGAATAAACTCTTGGTTCTCAAAGAAGGTAGTGGAGACTTGGGAGCAGGCCTAGGATCTGCGTGGGAAAGAACATTTGAGCACACCATGGGCCTATCTACATCCTTTCTGTTACAGAGCTACTTCTGAACCCCCTCTCTCTGTATAACCCCCCCACCCAGAAACTGAGCAGCTGGCTTGAGGTGTAGGGGGTACTCTAATGTCCTCATTTTACTCTCTTGCTCACTGGTCCAAAACCAAGGCACCCCGTGCTCTTTCCTCTAAAGGCTCGGAGACTATTTTTGACAGATCACTGGATCCTTCTCGCTCTAACACTTGAGCTGAAAGGACTTTTATTTTAGCTACCATTGTACGACCCTTTTCCTTGCCTAGGGTGGGATTCCGAAACCAGTTGCTCTGTCTTGATCGCCGCTTGACTTATGGTGAAACTAGCTAGGGACCTGAACTCCAGCCGCCGCCCTTCTCTTCCCCTCCCATAAGTCACCAAAGACGCAAAGTTCAGCCACTGGCCCCTGTTCTTGCTTTAATAATAATAATAATAATAATAATAAAATAAAAACAAGTCCAAAGCACTAGGAGCACTTTAAGTTTCCTTTGGAGGGAAGGAGTGTTGCGCAAAAAAAAAAAAGGGCTACTGGCTCATTGTTCATATTGCACTGACGCACAGAACGACAATATGATCTTCCTCTCATTAGGGTCACAGATCAGGGCCGTGAGTCTCGTTGCTTAAGTATGTACTAGTGAGTGACTAGCAAATGTTTTGGGTTTTATTCCTTTGTATGGATGGCCATTAATTTCCGAACTCCGACAGCTCAGATTGGGGCCGGTCTTGTGTTTTACCGAAGTAATTTATAGCTGACGTGTACAATGACTTTTATATGCATAGTTGCCTTTCATTCCATTTTTTTTTTTTTGTGTAATGGTTTAACTGTTTCTCTGCTTCGTAGCCAGTTGAGAGCTGGTTGCAACAGGAAGCTGTGGCCAATGAATGTACCTATTTGTTGTTGTTCACTAAACTGTAACCAAGCACTACTATGTTGAATAAAAAATTCTTCTGTGCTATTTATGGGCATCTGGGCTGAGTTCTGCCAACTGGGGTCTCTGCATCACTTGTCCACTGATCAGTGGACTCTACCCCAGTTTAAAATATTTAAAGCCACGTTATTTCTCCTCTCTCTCTGTTCTTCCGCCCCCCCCTCCCCCTTGCTGCATTCCTGCACAGAGATCCAGCTTCCACTCACTTGCTAAAGGGGCACTCAGAGCCTTTAGATGAGTGCCCCTTTAGCAAGTGAATGGAAGCTGGATCTCTGTGCAGGAATGCAGCAATAGGGGGAGTGTGTGTGTGTGTGTGTGTGTGTGTGTGTGTGTGTGTAAGAGGAATCTTCTGGCTTGAAGAACAAACTGAGGAAAGAACAGGAGTACTTGTGGCATCTTCTATATATAATCTCAATATATCTCCTCAATATATGTTCCATTCTATATGCATCCGAAGAAGTGAGCTGTAGCCCACGAAAGCTTATGCTCTAATACATTTGTTAGTCTCTAAGGTGCCACAAGTACTCCTGTTTTTGCAGATACAGACTAACACGGCTGCTACTCTGAAAACTGAGGAAAGTGATACTACTATCTGGGTCTCAGCCTCCTTAACAAGCATTCCCCAGGGCACCCACCATCCACATCTTGTAGGGTAACTGTCCTAAGGTGGATCAGCTGGAAGGGTCAAGTGCCTCTTGATGCAGGAAAACCACAAGCATAAGATCTCTGCATAGCCCAGTCTGTAACTTGCCAATCCACGAGGTGACTCGGGGCATCTTAGTGCCTCTGTATCTGTCACAGGAGCAGTAGATGTGTGTGGCTGCAGCACGAAGCAGAATGAAGATGGGTGGGCAGGAGTGAGAGCCTGGCCTTCCTCAAGGGGAGGTGCAAACTACCCTTGACATAAAGAACAGGAGTACTTGTGGCACCTTAGAGACTAACAAATTTATTAGAGCATAAGCTTCGTGGGCTACAACCCACTTCTTCGGATGCATATAGACATATATATGCATATAGACCCTTGACATAGCTTCTCACCCCTCCTGCCCCCACCTTCTTATTCTGTCCTGCAACCCTCCATCTCTGTCCCTTGGAACGTAGGAGGAAAGGGCTCTAGCACTCCTCTCCCTAGTTCGTAAGCACGAGCTGTGATGTCGCTTGAATGGAGTTTTCCTTTACGGGGGAACATACTTCTGGCCCTTGTACCCAGCCTTGATTTTAACCCACCCTCTGCTGTAACAAAGCAGATGAGTAGGTGGAGGCTCTGGGCCCTGTAGCATGATGCACTTAAAACTCATTTTGGGGGGAGACAACATGCCAGGCATGACACAAACACACAGCCAGTAAAGGCTGGGGGGGGGGGCAGCACCTACTAGGCCAGTAACACACCCAAGGGGAGAGTGGACAAGGCACCCTAGGTATGTCTATCTGGCTTTGGGGGGAGAGGGGGAGACTCCATAAGGAGTTGTTTCAGGCAAATGTCCCTCTCCTGTCTCCTGCGAGGCTTAAAGGCCTTGCAGATCTTGCACTTAACCGCCTGATGGGCCTCTCCCAGACACAAAGACAGGAGTCGTGGGGGTCGCCTGTGGGCAGAGGCTTGCTGTAGGAGCTACAGGGTTTGAAGCCAGCCCGTCCCCCCCCCCCGCCCCCAACTGCTAAAGACTATACTTAACAACTAAACAGGACAATTAACTAACAATGGGTAACTATATACAAAGATAAGTAGAAGAGTTAGGGATTAGTGGAGCCCGTGTGAGCAAGAGACCACTGTTCCAACAACCATCACTGGGGGTAAGAAGTATCATAGGGGTAGCCGTGTTAGTCTGAATCTGTAAAAAGCAACAGAGGGTCCTATGGCACCTTTAAGAGTAACAGAAGTATTGGGAGCATAAGCTTTCGTGGGTAAGAACCTCACTTCTTCAGATGCAAGAAGAAGGAACTCAAGGGGGGTTGGGCCGGCAGGGTCGTATATAGAGCGCCATATCGGTGCTCCAGGGGGCTCCACAGCTGGCCCGACCGGTAGCTGCTAGGGAAAAGTTTCCGACATCCGCGCACGCACATCTAACTGGAAGGGATATGAGCAAGCACTCCACGAAGAACACCACATTTAGCTTCCCTGCTCGTTAACTGCGCAGAGACCAACCAGGCCTGGAGCCAGCCCTGTCACTAAGCTGCCAGAAGCAGCCAAAGCAGGGACTGCTGTGCAGGGTGAGAGGGGATAAAATAGGACCCAGCAAGGGTCCCCCATACCCTCAGCCCCCCTCTCCCTCTAGGGGAAAACTAGCATCGAAGAGCATTCCATGTCCATCCTTTCCTGCATTGTCTAGCGACGGAAATCAAAATGATGTGTGGCTGTTGCATAGAAGCAGCCTGCCCTACTCATGACACAGGCCCACTCTTGGTGGGAGAACAGAACTTGCATGCTCAGTCACGAACTTGACAGCAGAAAACTTGATGGTAACTTAACAAAATCCCCCCATTTTCCTCCCTTTCCCTAAGGGAGTGGAGTTTGGCACATAACCCTAGCCGCTGCTGCCCTCATCAAACAGCGAAAGACTGAGGTGATTTCCTTCCAGGAACTATTTAACCAGCGGTTGGTTGCATTGGACAATGAAACCCAGTGGTGGATGTTGCCAGATGTGATGGAGGTTAGTTAAAAGCCAGGGCTTGGGAAAAAAAAATACATGTGGCTGTCATGAGCAGGAAACGTTGAGGGTTGGCAGCAGAGGAGGGGAACAGAGCAGGTTCTACCCAATTTTGCCGCTGCTGCTGCTCAGAAAAAATGAGAGTGAGAGTAGGGGGCTCTGGACTTGACAAAGATCTTCTCAGTGCATTCCTGGTTGGGGAAAGAATTGCTTTTTCCAACCAACAATGGTGGAGGACTCAGGCCCTACAGTTACTCAGTTTTCCAGAGTGAAACATACTGTCTGACCTGTTGCAGTTATTGGAGAGCTAGGAACCAGTACAAATCTTGAATGGCACAATGCTGTTGCTCAGAGACTGAGTAAGAGAGGAGACGTGTGCTCATGAACACTTCTTCCCTGTATATGCCAGGTGGTGGAGCAGGGAAGAAGAATGTTCCCCCATCCTGAGAGTAGCTTGTGGGAAATCCAAACTTCAGACACATACTAGCCAACGTAAGGCATATTGAGAATGAAACCCAGGACCCAGAGATAGCACTCTTGGGGCAAACCCTGGCATCCCTTTTCCCAGCACCTTGTTGGTATGTAGAATCATAGGACTGGAAGGGACCTCAAGAGGTCCAGTCCCCTGCAATCATGGCAGGCTTAGGTATTATGTAGACCATCCCTGACAGATGTTTGTCTAACCTGCTCTTAAAAATTTCCAATGATGAAGATTCCACAACCTCCCTAGGCAACTTATTCCAGTGCTTAACCACCCTGACAGGAAGTTTTTTTCCTAATGTCCAACCTAAACCTGCCTTGCTGCAATTTAAGCCCATTGCTTCTTGTCCTATCCTTAGATTAAGAACAATAATTTTTCTCCCTCCTCGTAACAACCTTTTATGTGCTTGAAAAGGTATGTCCCCTCGGTCGTCTCTTTTCCAGACTAAACAAACCCAATTTTTTCAATCTTCCCTCATAGGTCACATTTTCTAGATCTTTAATCATTTTTGTTGCTCTTCTCTGGACTTCCTTCAGTTTGTCCACATCTTTCCTGAAATGTGGCACCCAGAACTGGACGCAATACTCCAGTTGAGGCCTAATCAGGGCAGAGTAGAGCAGAAGAATTACTTTTCATGTCTTACTTACAATAGTCTTGCTAATACATCCCAGATTTAGGTTTTGTTTTTTTTTTTCTCCTGCAAGTGTTACACTGACTCATATTTAGCTTATGGTCTGTTATGACCCCCAGATCTCTTCCCGCAGTACTCCTTCTTAGGCAGCCACTTCCCATTTTGTATGTATGCAATTGATTGTTGTAAAGGGAGTACTTTGCATTTGTCCTTATTGAATTTCATCCTATTTACTTCAGACCATTTCTCCAGTTTGTCCAGATCATTTTGAATTTTAATCCTATCCTCCAAAGCACTTGCAACTCCTCTCAGCTTGGTATCATCTGCAAACTTTATAAGTGTACTCTCCATGCCATTATCTAAATCGTTGACGAAGATACTGAACAGAACCAGACCCAGAACTGATCTCTATGGGACCCCCCTCGTTATGCCCTTCTACCATGACTGTGAACCACTCATAACTACTCTCTGGGAATGGTTTTCCAACCAGTTTTGCACCCACCTTAGAGTAGCTCCATCTAGGTTGCATTTCCCTAGTTTGTTTATGAGGTCATGTGAGACCGTATCAAAAGCTTTACTAAAGTCAAGATCTACCACATCTACCACTTCCCCCCCATCCACAAGGCTTGTTACCTTGTCAAAGGCCTTGGCTACACTGGCGCTGTACAGCGCTGCAACTTGCTGCGCTCAGGGGTGTGAAAACGCCCCCCCCCCGAGCGCAGCGAGTGCAGCGCTGTAAAGCGCCAGTGTAATCAGTGCCTGCAGCGCTGCACGCTCGCTCGCAGCACTGCAAGCTATTCCCCTCAGAGAGGTGGAGTACTTACAGTGCTGCGAGAGAGCTCTCACAGTGCTGGCGGCGCGACTACACTCGCGCTTCACAGCAGCGCTGGGAAGTCCTGAGTGTAGCCAAGGCCAAAGAAAGCTATCAGGTTGGTTTGACACGATTTGTTCTTGACAAATCCATGCTGACTGTTACTTATCACCTTATTATCTTCTAGATATTTGCAAACTGATTGCTTAATCGTTTGCTCCACTATCTTTCCAGGTACAGAAGTTAAGCTGACTGGTCTGTAATTCCCCGGGAATTATACTAGAAATTTCTCACCTGCTGAGGGAGATGTAAAAGTCTCATCTCAGCCTCTGGGGAAGAAGTGTCTGGCAACCTTTAAGACCTGCAGTGATTGCTGATGCACTGAGATTCATTTGTACAGAACCATTCTGGATTTGACTAGGAGTATCAGACTCAGCACATTGTACTCTAACTACCCTTCTAAAATAGGGTTAAGGGGAAAGTGTAGTCAGAGCAAAATACTGTTTTAGGCTTTGTCTACACAGGGTTTCACCAGTTTCACTTTAACTTGGTTTTTTAAATGGATTTAAATTAATGCAAACCTCTGTGTGATCACTTATAGCAGTTTAGCTCAAACTGATTCCTAATTGACTTTAGCTAAACTGTAACAAGCCCGGTTTAAAACTGAAATAAAGTGCACCCACACTGCTTTAGAATCACACCTTTAGTTCAATTGGTGCAGCTTTCTCCTGTAGACAAACTCTTAGAGGGACACAGAGCAGTTGTCCTTTATATAGCATCAACCATGAAGTTTAGGTGCATCCTCCAAGCTACCCTGTAGTATGCCCCAGGACTGTACCAAGGGAAGAGTTTTTCTATTTTACACCCTCACAAAATGTTGCCTTTAAAACAACTTAAATGCTGGCATCTGGAAGAAACTATGGAACACAGACAACCGCTAGTGAGTTACTGTATGTGTATTTTGTATTTCTGTGTTTGTCCAGTGTCAGATTTTCACCAACACCGTCAATTTCCAAAGGCAGACAAAAACAGGTAACTTTTATCCAAGGAAGGAGTGCAGCACATATTTAATCATTAATCAACCATTCAAAATTATCTTCAAAAAATAAAAATTGATCATTTTACTTTACACATAATCAAATCTTTCTTCCCCACCCCACCCCGTTACAAAAAGCAGCTTCTTTGTACAAAAGATTTGGTCTCAGCAGGTTACTGACACAATCATTCTGTAAAGTGAAGAGTTCTTCCAGTGTCTTTTCCTTTTTCGGTTGCCTGAAGTGTGAAGGAAATCTGACTTTCCTCTGTTTTATAGAAAACCGAATAAAAAAGGTCATCAAAGTCTTTTTCTGTCAGACAAATTCACTGCACATTTCGTAACAAGTTCTTGAAGTTTTCCAGCTCTCGAACACTAGTTGAAATCCTGTATGCAAGAGAAGGGAGGAAAAAAGTTAAGAGAAATCTAAAATACACAAAAGGTCTCATTTTAATGTTTTTCTATAAATGCAAATAACATTAGAAAACAGTTCTTGCAGCTAAGGATTTTGCATGTTAAAAGGGATTATGGAACTGAAACAAGTTTTGCTGACTCATTTTAAAGCCAGATGTAAATTATTATACGTTCTCAATCATGGTAAGAGAAGCGGACCCTTCATAAATAGAACGTTAGCTAAGGTGTGGTCAAATACGCTTGCTCAACAGAGGTTGTCATGAAGCCAACTATACAATTAAAACAGCCATTCAGAGGGGTTGCTGAAACAACTTACAGATAAACTGGTGTTTATTTTAAAAGTTTCTGAATTGCGCACACCAAGTCATCTTATTGCAAAATGCACTTCGCTACTGGAGGTTTGGCATCAGTGAGAAAACCACCAGGGCAAGTCCCTTACTTAACTTCCCATATTTTTACAGCAATGTATGCTCCTTCATTGTATTCTCGTTTCAAATAGAGCAGTGGTTCCCAAACTTTAACAACCTGTGAACCCCTTTCACTAAAATGTCAAGTCTCGCAAACCCTCTCCTAAAAATTAATATTCCCAGGGATTTTCTCCTTTACCTAAGTATAAATTATAAAAGCAGTGATCTTGGAAATATAAAATTTGCTTTTATGACATGCTTATTACACACTATTATTAATTATTTATCATTACAGTATTTTTATTACATTATGAAAACGGCAACACTCTTCCAAGATCTCACTTTCGTAGCTTGTATCACTTTGAATAAGCCTGTTATAAGACAAGGCTCCTATGTTTCATCAAGGAGTATCAGATGTGAAACAGCATGAAGGTATTTAAGAAGCCAACTCAAAGAGTTCCTTCTACACAAGCATTCAGGTCTTGAGTAGTCCAGGCAAACAACACACGTTACAACAAAGCTTAAACTTGTTCTTCATAATAATTTTAAAAACAATACTAGCTGGCTATTTAATTTAAAAAACAGCAAAAAATATCCACCTCCCTTTCCATTTCTTATAAGGAGACTTGAAGTTTATATCTCCTCAGTGTGATAGATATGCTTGCTTTGATCTGCTTAGCTCTTGGAAGTCCAGGGGCTCCGGGCTGCTGGCCCCGTGCTGCCCGGGGTCCCTAGGGACAGCTCTGTCCGCCATTAGGGAATTTCTCCCCCCCCCCCGAGAACCCCCTGTAACATTTAGTGAACCCCCAGGGGTTCATGAACCCCAGCTTGGGAACCACTGAAATAGAGGATACCGACTAGCTGATTTGAAGGTCATTTACAAACATATGATGGAGTAAAGAACATTTCAGCTTGTTGATGTAGTTAAATGTTTGTTTTACAAAGCACTTCCAGCCCATATAGATGGGAAGAGAAAGTGGAATGAAAGCCCCTTATTGCTGGATATAGCTTCATACTGGGGTTGACACTCCTTCATGGTACTTTAGCACATAAAAGGACATGGGGGGGGGGGGGAAAAGAGAATCTCAGTGTCATGAATCAGCTTCCTTTGGAAATATTCACCTGTGGAGTGCTCCCAGTTTCATACAAGCTGTTTTCTAAGGTACCATTAAATCCGCACATTAAAAAGCAAACTGCAGTAGCCAGAACTCCCTTTTAAAAAGGATGGCAGCAGCACTGGGTGGTTTATTTTTTGCCTCTCAGCACAAGCTGAAAAATGTCAACCCGCTGAGGAAAGTGCTTAATGTTTTCCAGACCAACTTATCTACCCTGGAGTTTTCCCCCTGCCATGTGCTACCAACTGGCGTTACAGGGGATAAAACTCACAGGCTTGGTTTGAAATTAATTTAGCTATAAACCAGGACTACGAAACTTTAAAAGCCAGCAACTTGGTGCAAAGAATCTCACAGAAAACCTGTTAGCCAGCTAAGAACTCCAGACCTGTTAACAGAACAAAGGGGCAGCGTGTAACCAAAACGTCTCTCTTTTGAAAGGCTTCTTTTTTCCACAGCTACTGCCAAACAAACCTCCCCAGCTCCCAAAGAACCTAATTGATGGATGCCTGTTAAATAGAACTCTTGCAAATAGATGTACCAATTTACTTTTAAAACAACTTAGAAGCTTTAAGGTCAGCCTCCACGCTAAACAGGCTTGATAACGGGTACCTTTGTTGAAGGACAATGTGTTCCTAAAACAGATGCATGCAATTTCGTACAGACTTCTGAATTCTTCATATGAGAGCGTTGAGCATTAACTTTAAATCACAGAAAATGAAACAGAAAATATTGTTGCTTATTCCTACTTTAAACAATATCAAAACAATCAGCTGAAGTTTATAAGTGTCATTATCAAAAAGTCTGATCAGATGTTAAAAAGAGTTAACACTGCAGTTACTAATCACAGTACACTTTTTTTAATTTGTATGCACCACCTTACATTTTAGATTGGAAAAAAGCAAAACACAGAATTTTAAACTAACCTTCCAAAAGCATTGAAGAAGGAGACGATTTCTTGTCTCGTTAGCTGGAATCCGTAAGAGGGGCCACTTTCTGGCATGTTTTCTATCAGTTTTTGTGAAAAGAGGATCTTCAACGCCGTACCCAAGCCCTGAGTCTGTGCAGTATAAAACAAAACAGTAGTAAGTGTGCCATTTGATTAGCAAATTAACTTCATTTCCCATCACTTTATTTGAACAGATTAATACAAACAACAGTCATCTTAATTGAGTGGGTTCATTTATTATGTATGTTGCAGTAACACCTAGGAGCCCCAGTCATGGACCAGGACCCCGATGCTAGGCGCTGTACAAATAGAACAAATTGCTTATTGGACTTACTTGCAGCTTTCCCCAAAGGCGACATTTTAAACACCCAACGCAGTCCATAATTCTTGAAATATTCCTAAAATGGAGCCTAAATTCCTCCTAAAAAAAAAAAAGTAGGACTTTTAAATACAAAACATCATTGTTACATGGTTATTAAGAGATTTAAAAATCACATGTTGATTAGTTAGTGCCTAAGGAAATGCTTTCAGGTATTAGGGGCTCTATCAGGCAGGCTGTACCCTACATGTACCCATTTCCCAGAGAGGTTTTGTGGTGCATCTGAGCTTTCTACCATTATCAGAAGTGCTAAGAAAACTAGTGTATAGGTTTACTCCAGTTGGATATTTCTGGTCTAGTAACTTAAGCATATCAATGTCTTATGATGTCATATTCAGTCTGATAACCCAACGTGAGAAGTACTTTATCCTGTCAGCAAGTAGTTTGAGGAAGGGGGGCACAAGATGAACAATTACCTTAAGTTTAGCAGCTTCCTTTTTATTTCCAGCAAAAAATGAGTTTTCATCAAAGTGCAAAGGGAAAGACCTGAAGCAAGACAAACAGGGTGAAATTTGCAAAAATCCCTAAGTGACAGGAGCTTACACCCCATATTCAACTGATTTAGGCACTTTGGCTCCTAAGTCTCATTGAAAGTCAAAGGCAATTAGACACCTAAGTCACTTAGGAGTCTAAATTCCATTTTCAAAAGTCATTTGGGCTCTGAATCTCATCATTTAAATCTATTGTATGCACTTAAAATTCTCATAGCAAACCTCATTTTTATAATAAAAATGAGTTATCCATGTCTCAGTCACGAACAATAGGAGACCGGGCATGGGAAACTGACGAACTACAGCATCTCCCTCTATGAGACCGGGGGCCAGATTCTAATCTGAGTTAACTGACCTGTCCCATACATCCAATATTAGAGTCTTGCCCTATATCCACGACCATCTCTTTTTAGATGTTTAAAATGATTTTGGACTGAAACGTAAAGCTAGTGCTAGAGTTCCGCAGATCAGTCAGATAGAAAGTAAGATTCAGAAGTGACAACTAGACAGTTATTAAACTCAGTTCTGCGAAAGCTTAAAGACAACCTGAACTATTAAACAGTGGGGTTAGTACCTGGTTTGACCGTTTGAATTCAAATACCTGGGCAAGCCACTTAGCCTCTCTGTGCTAACAGAACTGCCCTGTCCCACAGGGGGGGTTATGAAGTTAAATACATTACAAGAATGTGAAGCACCTTGAGATCTACTGATGAAAAGCTCTATGTGAGAGCTAGGTATTATTACTACTGTGAGTACACTGGAATAATAATAATAATATCATTAGCTGACCCATACCATCGTACTACAGAAAAAAAATCTTATTTTCTAAAACATTTTAAGGAGGAGAGACTAAGACATTCATAGCTGCTCACTATTCCCTTTCCAGCATTATTTACTTGGTTAGGTGAAGGATTTCCAGCAGTTGGTTTTTGATTTCTCTGTCTCTGTTTTCATTCCCCGTGAACAACTGGAATCCTGGACGCTCAAAGAATGGTAGAACTTTCGACACTGCCCGTAACTCAATTAGGTAGAGGAAATACAGGTTCTTGAGCCTCTTGGGACCTTCTCCTTGAGTAAGGACTTCATCAAATCTGTGCTGAAACTCAGTAATGTTGTGTCCCCACTTTGTCCCCGACCACGTATCTTAGAGAGGAGAAGAAAGGGGAAAGGGTAGCTTTGAAAATTGGGCAGTAAACTTCTTTCCCACTATGCCAAGCACATGGTTAATGTTAAATTTAATGTTTACAACACTCAGACCTGGTCCACACACAAAGTTGCCCTAGCTTTTTATACTGATTTAAAACCTAACTTCCTATAAAACCCTGTGTGGACATTCTTAAATCATCTTACTGGCTTATATTGGTAAATTTACAGGTACAACCTAAATCAAGTTAAACAGTTTTAAACTGATCTACGCATATCTAAACTGATGCAACCCCCTGGGTAATTCAATCTGTTTTTAAAACAACTTTAGTTAAGCTGATGTAATTTGCATGAACGCGAGGCCTTAGCAGTATCCAATCCACTGATCTCTTAGTTCAGCATACATTGATTGATGCCCCAATTTCCTTTGTCTCTTCATTCCTACCCTCAAAAACCATTAATTCATTGCAAAATTCAAAGACACATCTTTGTTATGGGATGATTTCCTGTGCAGGAAGACAGAGTGAGCTTCTTGTTTAATTCTTGTTGCAATGAATGCTGGACCCCGAGCTGCAGGCATTCCTGGATGAAATGAGTGATGTCAGTGCACAGAGAGGTTTTATGCTGCCTTTTTAACTAGACGTGCAGCAAAATAAAAAGTAATTTGTCCAAATGAGGACTAGTGAAAATATTTTTAGTGTTCAAACTCCTAAAAAAAAGGGCTCTGGGAGTACGGGTGAAGGAGTTTGGAGCGCAGGTGGTATTCTCTTCGATTCTTCCTGTCAAAGGTAGGGGCCCGGGCAGAGACAGATGCATCATGGAGGTGAATGCCTGGCTGCGAAGATGGTGTCGCCAGGAGGGCTTTGGCTTCCTAGACCACGGGATGCTATTTGAGGAAGGACTGCTAGGCAGAGATGGTGTTCACCTTTCGAGGAGGGGAAAGACCCTATTTGGACACAGACTGGCTAACCTAGTGAGGAGGGCTTTAAACTAGGTTCGACGGGGACAGGTGAGCAAAGCCCGCAGGTAAGTGGGGAACATGGAGACCTGGGAGATGGGTCAGAGACGAGAGGGAGTGTGGGCTATATTGGCAGAGAGAAAGGAGGGTCAGGACAAAACCGGGAGGAAAGATCAAACCAGTATCTTAGATGCCTATATACAAATGCGAGAAGTATGGGTAATAAGCAGGAAGAACTGGAAGTGCTAATAAATAAATACAACTATGACATTGTTGGCATCACTGAAACTTGGTGGGATAATACACATGATTGGAATGTTGGTGTGGATGGATACAGCTTGCTCAGGAAGGATAGACAGGGGAAAAAGGGAAGAGGTGTTGCCTTATATATTAAAAATGTACACACTTGGACTGAGGTAGAGATGGACATAGGAGACGGAAGTGTTGAGAGTCTCTGGGTTAGGCTAAAAGGGATAAAAAACAAGGGTGATGTCATGCTAGGAGTCTACTACAGGCCACCTAACCAGGTGGAAGAGGTGGATGAGGCTTTTTTTAAACAACTAACAATCATCCAAAGCCCAAGATTTGGTGGTGATGGGGGACTTCAACTATCCGGATATATGTTGGGAAAATAACACAGCGGGGCACAGACTATCCAACAAATTCTTGGACTGCATTGCAGACAACTTTTTATTTCAGAAGGTTGAAAAAGCTACTAGGGGTGAAGCTGTTCTAGACTTCATTTTAACAAATAGGGAGGAACTTGTTGAGAATTTGAAAGTAGAAGGCAGCTTGGGTGAAAGTGATCATGAAATCATAGAGTTTGCAATTCTAAGGAAGGGTAGAAGGGAGAACAGCAAAATAGAGACAATGGATTTCAGGAAGGCGGATTTTGGTAAGCTCAGAGAGCTGATAGGTAAGATCCCATGGGAATCAAGACTGAGGGGAAAAACAACTGAGGAGAGTTGGCAGTTTTTCAAAGGGACACTATTAAGGGCCCAAAAGCAAGCTATTCCGCTGGTTAGGAAAGATAGAAAATGTGGCAAAAGACCACCTTGGCTTAACCACGAGATCTTGCATGATCTAAAAAATAAAAAGGAGTCATATAAAAAATGGAAACTAGGACAGATTACAAAGGATGAATATAGGCAAACAACACAGGAATGCAGGGGCAAGATTAGAAAGGCTAAGGCACAAAATGAGCTCAAACTAGCTAAGGGAATAAAGGGGAACAAGAAGACTTTTTATCAATACATTAGAAGCAAGAGGAAGACCAAAGACAGGGTAGGCCCACTGCTTAGTGAAGAGGGAGAAACAGTAACAGGAAACTTGGAAATGGCAGAGATGCTTAATGACTTCTTTGTTTCGGTCTTCACCGAGAAGTCTGAAGGAATGTCTAACCTAGTGAATGCTAATGGGAAGGGGGTAGGTTTAGCAGATAAAATAAAAAAAGAACAAGTTAAAAATCACTTAGAAAAGTTAGATGCCTGCAAGTCACCAGGGCCTGATGAAATGCATCCTAGAATACTCAAGGAGCTAATAGAGGAGGTATCTGAGCCTCTAGCTATTATCTTTGGAAAATCATGGGAGACGGGAGAGATTCCAGAAGACTGGAAAAGGGCAAATATAGTGCCCATCTATAAAAAGGGAAATAAAAACAACCCAGGAAACTACAGACCAGTTAGTTTAACTTCTGTGCCAGGGAAGATAATGGAGCAAGTAATTAAGGAAATCATCTGCAAACACTTGGAAGGTGGTAAGGTGATAGGGAACAGCCAGCATGGATTTGTAAAGAACAAATCATGTCAAACCAATCTGATAGCTTTCTTCGATAGGATAACGAGTCTTGTGGATAAGGGAGAAGCTGTGGATGTGGTATACCTAGACTTTAGTAAGGCATTTGATACGGTCTCGCATGATATTCTTATCGACAAACTAGGCAAATACAATTTAGATGGGGCTACTATAAGGTGGGTGCATAACTGGCTGGATAACCGTACTCAGAGAGTTGTTATTAATGGTTCCCAATCCTGCTGGAAAGGCATAATGAGTGGGGTTCTGCAGGGGTCTGTTTTGGGACCGGCTCTGTTCAATATCTTCATTAACGACTTAGATATTGGTATAGAAAGTACGATTATTAAGTTTGCGGATGATACCAAACTGGGAGGGATTGCAACTGCTTTGGAGGACAGGGTCATAATTCAAAATGATCTGGATAAATTGGAGAAATGGTCTGAGTTAAACAGGATGAAGTTTAACAAAGACAAATGCAAAGTGCTCCACTTAGGAAGAAAAAATCAGTTTCACACATACAGAATGGGAAGAGACTGTCTAGGAAGGAGTACGGCAGAAAGGGATCTAGGGGTTATAGTGGACCACAAGCTAAATATGAGTCAACAGTGTGATGCTGTTGCAAAAAAAGCAAACGTGATTCTGGGATGTATTAACAGGTGTGTTGTGAGCAAGACACGAGAAGTCATTCTTCCGCTCTACTCTGCTCTGGTTAGGCCTCAGCTGGAGTATTGTGTCCAGTTCTGGGCACCGCATTTCAAGAAAGATGTGGAGAAATTGGAAAGGGTCCAGAGAAGAGCAACAAGAATGATTAAAGGTCTTGAGAACATGACCTATGAAGGAAGGCTGAAAGAATTGGGTTTGTTTAGTTTGGAAAAGAGAAGACTGAGAGGGGACATGATAGCAGTTTTCAGGTATCTAAAAGGATGTCATAAGGAGGAGGGAGAAAACTTGTTCACCTTAGCCTCTGAGGATAGAACAAGAAGCAATGGGCTTAAACTGCAGCAAGGGAGGTCTAGGTTGGACATTAGGAAAAAGTTCCTAACTGTCAGGGTGGTTAAACACTGGAATAAATTGCCTAGGGAGGTTGTGGAATCTCCATCTCTGGAGATATTTAAGAGTAGGTTAGATAAATGTCTATCAGGGATGGTCTAGACAGTATTTGGTCCTGCCATGCGGGCAGGGGACTGGACTCGATGACCTCTCGAGGTCCCTTCCAGTCCTAGAATCTATGAATCTATGAAAAAAGAGTCTGTAAACAGAGAAACTACATACAAATGTCAGAGATGTAACCATCATCTGGTGGCTAACTGACACATAGTGTGGTATAAAGACACACTGTTGTCGCAGGTTACAGACACTTAACCAGAGAGTCTGTTAAACAAGAACTGTTGTACTAATAAGTCTTAGGGAATCCTGTAATGTGTGCGGTTGTCTCTCTGTACAAGCAGTGTATTACAATTCTTGGCCAATTCTGAGGAGTCAGAGGTCATTTGAATCATGCTACTGAGAAGTATGGACCAAATTTTTCAAAGCTGGGTGTCTAAACTCAGGCATCTAAGTCCATATTTAGGTACCTCAAGAAAAGCAGTGTACATGTCCTGGGAAAAGTTAAAGAATCTTGGAAAATCTTAACAGATCAGAATCTCTGCGAGAAATTGCTGCTAAACTTACTGTAATTGAGCAAAGCATGAAGGGTTAACCAGATTGACGGGCAAGGCTGGGTCAGAGGTGGAAAATTACTCCAAAGTGAGCTGTGACGAGAATCTGGAGGAGTGTAAGGGGCAAAGGCCAGGCATTTTCAAACCGGAGTGCCTAAAGTGAGCCCCATTCAGGCAGTTCAGTACAAGGTGCGGAATGCCGGCAGCTCCATTCAGCAGAGATATGTGGCTGCTCCGCACTTCTGAGCATGTGCCAGTTTTGATTCAGGTGCCCAAATACGGATTCAGGAGCCTAATTTAGGGTTTGAATTTTTTGGCTTTGGTTTCCAATTAAATTTTTTAAAAATTAAGACTTTGAAAGGCATTTGGATAATTGTATACCCAAACCTTCTGCGTCTTATTTCCACACCCAGCTGTCATCTGTGTATAAGGGAAGAATGAGAGGAACGAAGGGAGAAGAGAAGGAGAGCGAAGCTGGACCCAAACCCTGCTGAAATGGGCTGCCAGCTAGTATTTTACTAAGCAGTGAAAGTCAATTCCCATCTCAGCTGCCTGCAGAAGCAGCCTGGCTCTTAGCGAAATAAGGCAGAAAGTCTCACCCACCTTGCAAGAGGTACCTGGCGCTCAAATGGATGTTGATGCTTGCATGTAGGCCAGAAATGAGTTTGTAGAAAGCTCTCTTCTCTACGCAGAGGCCTGAAAGGAAAACGAGTCGATATGTAAAATAATAATGTCTGAATTTCCTTCCCTTGCTGTTATCAGAGATCTAATTTAATCACAGTTTGCTTTGGCAATTAATGCCCCGCTCCCCACATCACCACCACAGAAAGTCCATTTTGTATCACTCACAAAAAAACCAAAACAAACCATTACCTTCCAGCCAACTGTAAAATGAATTCCCTGGAAATGAAGAAACAAACAGTCACGAGAGCTTTGATAAGGAAAATTTAGCACATTGACCAAAATAAATTGCCTAGAACACGTTACAAATTTGTTCAATGCTGTCCTCAGCGCACACAAAACAATTAGGAAAAAGTTACAGGCTAAGAGGGAATCCATGCATCTCCGTTCCTATTAGGTAATTCTTGTCATAACCTCACAGCTGGTTTTGGTGTCACAGTAGGATTGCTGCACAGGCTAAGGTGATGCTCTGGCAATCAGAACACCCCGGCCAGACCCCTGAACCAATCAATGGAGAGCTGCAATGACTTCGGTGAGACTGCACGGGCAGGATTGCAGGATCGGGGCAGGTGTTTCCAAGAGAGGGCACACAAAACCCCGTTGAAAGGGCCTCACAGGTGACGGACACCGATGTCAGACTCGACATTTGCTAGCAGCTAAAGATAGGCTACTGACATTGTAGCAAAGCAACGTCTAGCGTCTTTTCCACCCATATCAGCAGGAGCTGGGAGCACTGAACTGCAGAAGAATACCCAACCCCAGGGGAAGTGGTGGGCCACAGCTTGCATCCCTTTTTGGGAGGGGAAGAGGGAACAAACGAACGGTTTTATTACTGACAGAAGACACAGCATTCTAACAGAGAAATAAAAACAATGCAAAGGTCAGTGCGATCTACAGCTGTCTCATAAACCGGGACTTCGTATTTGCTCGCTGCTGGGTGACGGAAGAAAATGCAGAGAGAAACAAGCCACAGGGCACAAAGGAAGGAGAACAGGCAGAGCATGTGCACAGGGCTGAGTCCTGCAAGGCGCTAAATACGCCTACGATGGATACAGCGCCCTCAGCTTTGAAGGCAATCGGAGTTGAGGGCATTTTGGCATCTCACAGGAGCAAGCCCTTGAAAGCGAGAGATAGGTGCCAGCTACTATTGACTTTCAGTGATGCTGGGTGTTTAGGTTCCTGTGAAAATCCCCAGTCTTATGGCATTACTTCACGTAAAAGCAGCTCCCTCTGCCGCAGCAGAACTACCATTAACAGAGGCACAAAACACACCCCGCCCCGTCCAGGTCTTATGGGATGGAGTTTTGAAAAGCACTGGGGGGGATTGTCTACACAGCAAAAAAAAGGACCCAAGGTGGCAAGTCTCCGAGCCCGGGTCAACTCCCTCAGGCTGCGGAGCTAAGAATAGCTATGCAGACGTTCAGGCTCTCGCTGGAGCCCGGGCTCTGAAATCCCGCAAGGGGGAAGAGTCCCAGAGTCTGGGCTCCAGCCCGAGCAGCTAAGCTGCTAGTTTTAGCCCCACAGTTGATCCAGGAACCTGTTCACCTAAAACTCTCTGGCTCTTTTGAAAACCCTGCCCAAAGGCTGTTAGCCTCAAGGATGGGGCATGTTCTCTTTAGGCGTCGCAGAGATTCCTAGATTCCAAGGCCAGAAAGAACCATTGTAAACATCTAGTCTGATCTCCTGTATAACACAAAAGTCAGAGAACTTCCCCCCCCACAATAATTCCTACAGCAGATTTTTTAGAAAAACATCCAATCTTCATTTAAAAATGGTCAGTGGTGGAGAATCCACCAGGACTCTTAATGAGTTGTTCCCGTAGTTAATTATTCTCACAGTTAAAAGTTTACACCTTATTTCCAGTCTGAATTTGTCTAGCTTCAACTTCCAGCCATTGGATTGTTAGACCTTTCTCTGCTAGGTTGAAGAGCCCGTTGTTATATATTTGTTCCCCATGTAGATACTTACAGAGTGGGCCAGTCACCCCTTAACTTTCTCTTTGTTAAGCTAAGCAGATAGTAGCTATAAAGCTAAATAGATCCATGCAAGAGAAACTGAACACAGGAAGATTTCAAGACTATTCCCATTTTTGCTTGAATAATTTGTGCTTGCCTTGCTGACTATGCTAACTCTTCAGATCGTGGAAGCGGAAGAGGCAAAAGTTCTGTATCCATTTCTGTTGTGGTCAGGAAAAAAAAAAAAAACCAAACAAGTCCCCCACCAACATTTTTCTCCTGGGGGGGTGGGGGGGAAGAGAGACAAAAAACATAAATTACGTCACTAGAATTAATTCCAAAGTGCAAAGACTATTCAGATATAGTTGTTAAATCGGCTCAGACAAGAGAATAAATAGTGTTAGCAGTGTTTAAAAGCATTCTATACGTGCATGATAGATTATCTCAAGCCGGCACAGTAAAGGTACAAGATGAGCAGAGTGCTTTGAAAGAATCTGACTAGGACGGAAGTAACTGCTACAAGGTATTAAGATCACTCCCAAGGGCTTTGGGGGAAGAAAAATGATCATGGGATTAGTGAGCACAGGACTGGAAGGTAGGTGACCTGCTTTCCTCTTTCCACCTTTGCCACAGACTTCCCACGTGACTTGGGTAAGTTATTTAGGGACCTATCCAAAGCCCATTCACGTCTAAGGGAAGACTCACATTGACCTCAATGGGTCAATCTTTGTGTACCTCATCTGCAAAATGGGGATTTCTCCACTTAACTTCTCATGATGTGGCCAAGACAAAGCTGAAGTTACACATACAATTCAATGAGAAGGCGGCACTCTTATTTTATTTTCCTTTGTCTATTTTGTCCGGCTACACTGCTCTTTGAGCTTACTCTCATTTGATTCATGTGTTAGTCAAAGAATGAATTGCAGGAGCTTTTGCGGACAGAATTCAGATTCTCTTAAATCAAGTGACCAGTGAAAACCTAGTCCCTAGACTTTTCTTTTGCTAACTCCTAATATGGTGGAAATTAGCTGTCAACACAGATGCCTGGACTGCTGCAATTGGGCAAATATTTTTTCAGGCTTTCATACGTAAGAGCTAGCACGACCAACGGGGTTAGATTTCAAACGAAGAGGAGAGAGGCGGTGTGGTCTAGTGAATAGGGTATTAGACTGGGTGTCAGGAGACCTGGGTTCTATTCCCAACTCTGCAACTGAGCGGCTGCGTGTCCTGGGTCACTTCACCTCTCTCGGACTCTGTTCTCCTTGCCACCCTTTGTCCATCTTGACTATTTAGATCATAACCCCTAGGGCAGGGTCCATCTCTTACTAGATGTTTGTAAAGAGGCTACAATGGAGGCCTTATTTCATACGGACATTCTCAAATGCCCTTGGCAACTTCAAGTATAAAAAGTGAGTGCCCATAAACCAATCCTGTTCCTAGTCAACGTCCAAGCTCACGTTGATTTCAATGGTGCTGACTCAGACCGTTTTTCCTGAGCGGTTACACACAAAAGCATCCTCCCTCCGCAATGCCCTTTATGGTACACACACGGTTCTAGGCTTGATCTAAACTATTTTTCTTTTTACTTCATAGAGCCAGCATAAATAGCTTTCATCATTACCGCCACCAAAACTCATGGGCTGCCAAATAGCTTAGTGGGACGAATAAATGACTCACCTCTGCCCGAAGCCAAGGGATTTAAAGGTCTTTCTATGGTCCGAGGCCTAAGAGACAAAATAATTTAAATAGGGAATATGTAACAGCCACTTGGCTCTGCAAAAACATTCATGAAAGTCAAACAACCCAGACTGGCGTTGAACTGTTTCCTCTGCCCATACAGATTTCAAGGTGGTGGCAACACAGAAAAAAAAGGAATTGTGCCCCGGCTGGATTTTCTTTTATGCATTACCAAAAAAAAACCACACCAAAAAAAAAAATCCTTTTGTTACGCTCTGATGTGCCCCACAACAGCAATCCCAGAACACAAGGAAATCGAAGCAAGACACACAGGCCAGTGGTCAATCAACACATGTAATAACCATGAACCGGTTAAGTCAGCAACAGTCTGAACAAAACATAACAACAGTCCAAAGAGCAGGTATGTAGCAGCAGGCTTTGAGTAACCCCGCACACACCCAACACTACTCACACCCAGGAGCAGGAACTAGAACACTGAGTTCAGGAAGCAATAAGCAGGAAGGCAAAACACCCACACACACAGTTTCCTTCTCTTCTCCCCAGAAGTTCAGCAGTACCTTGCCAGAGGCACCAGGTGATCCTGTAGGTTATACCTCAGATTCAGCTCAACTTCCCCAACTGGCCACATGACATCGTCACACACAGAAAGGAGTGTCCTCCTCCCTCTCCGTTCCCCTGTCAGTAGGCAGTATATATCTCGCTGGTTAACAACACATTCTCCGTGTGATAAACACACTCGCCACACTCTGTACCCTGCAACCCGCAACATCATGCCATGAGTATCAAAAACGCTTCCAGACCCTTGCCTACCATACACCACGTGTCCAGGATAGAATGCATGGAGTCGTGCATGGATACGCTTTCTGAAACTCGCGTATTTCCTAGTCCCATCAGCTTTGAGGATGGCAAAGAGGTGGGATGAACCTTTTCTGTCAGCATAGACAAGTTGGCCCTCATAGGTCAGCTGAAGAGATGATAGAAAGGGGTTTCTACAGGACATTCATGAGGTGTACTCCAAATATCCTATAAACCACGGGTAGGCAACCTGCGGCACGCCAGCCGATTTTCAGTGGCACTCACACTGCCCAGGTCCTGGCCACTGGTCCAGGGGGGCTCTGTATTTTAATTTAATTTTAAATGAAGCTTCTTAAACATTTTAAAAACCTTATTTACTTTCCATACAACAATAGTTTAGTTAGATATTACAGACTTATGGAAAGAGACCTTCTAAAAACGTTAACATGTATTACTGGCAGGCGAAACCTTAAGAGTGAATAAATGAAGACTCGGCACCCCACTTCTGAAAGGTTGCCGACCCCTGCTATAAACCATGACTCAAAAGTATGCGAGCTACACGCTTCTTCAGAGTCCGACGCAGTCTCTCCGCTATCCCATTTCCTTGCGGAGGGTACACAGCAAATTTATAATGTACTGTACCAATCCTCGCCAGAAAGCCTTCAAACTCTCGATACAAAGTGTCCCATGATCTGAAACAAGGCTCCCTGGTAGGCCAAACATTGCAAATTAAGTGCTTAGGCAAGAAACGAGCTCCTTTGAGGTGCCTTATGAACTTATGAATGCAAAGGGGTAATGTCAGTAATACTCCAGAACTGTCAACAGCGTGTAGCCACGCAGTGCAACTGAGGGGCCAATAATCTCTTACTGCAAGTTTCTGCCATGATGTGTCAATGACTACTGGTTTCAAAGGGGCTGGAGGAGCAGTTGATCTATGCATTGTGCATGCTAAGCCTGCCTTCATCTGACGCTCAATGTCTGAGTGCAACCCTGGCCACCCAACATCAATATGCATTTGTTCCTTCATGTGTAACTCTCAAAATGTCCTTCATGGGCCACATCTAGGATTGTTTGTCGCAACGCTGCTGGGACAATCATCTGGGCGTCTCTGCATACGATACGTTGAGTAGCACATGTCTTCACCATGAGCTCAGAACAAATTTTGTAGAATGTAGACAAAGTTCTCTTAAGGATCGGGTCCATCCAAGCCGCCCTTACAGCATGTACCATTTTGCACAGTTTAGCATCCGTGGTCTGCCCTAGTTCAACGGGCAGATCTTTCAGTAAAAAGCATCGGGTGTACTTTGCAGTTTCTGCACACAAGGGCACCACCGCAGCAGAATTTCTCAAATGAACATCAGCAAGCAAAATGACGTCTTCCTTTGATACGCACCAAATTCAAGTCCTTCTGCTGCAACTGAAGAAACCACCGCGGAGTGTGAAGCTGCAGCAGGCCAATGACTTTATGACAGATTTGCCAAAGAGGCAAATGATCAGTTTCTAATGTAAAATGTCTCCCCACTAAGTAGACTTTGAAGGGTACAATAGCAAAAACCATGCCAAGAATTCTCGCTCCATCTGGGAATATTTTGTTTCCATTGGGATGAGAGTATGGGAGGCAAATATAACCAGCCATCCCTCCTGGAGCAGAACTAGGCCCAGTCCCCAATTGCATGGATCAGACTGAATCACTACTGACTTTTCTGGATCAAAATAAGCATATGATTGGATACTACAGAGGGCCTGACTCAGGGTTTCAAAGGCCTGCTTTGCCTCTTCAGTCCAAACCAACCGGCCCTGGGTTAAACCCCACAGTGGCCTGGCAAAGGTACTAAAATGGGGCAGAGCATGACCACCTATGTTTCAAGGTAGGCCAAGGATCAAACGTAAACGCCTACCATCTGTGGGTAATGGTAGCAAAGCAACAGCTTGTAGCCCATTCAGGTGCCAGTTTCACACCATCGGCCGACACAGATCGCCCTAGAAAATCTACATCGTCTTCTGCAAACCTGCACTTGGCCACATTCAACTTTATACCAGCTTGTTGGAGTTGGGTTAGCCCTGGTCCAGAACAGCGTTATGCTCAGGAGGACTCTTAGCAACCATGAGAATGCCATCCAAATATCAACATGCAACCTAGATATTATCAAGGAGCTGAGACACCAGTCTCTGAAATACCTCCGGAGCAGAGACTCACCCAAAAGGCAGTTGTTGATAGCAGTACCTCCCAAATGACATGCTGAAAGTCAATAACAACTGCAAACTTTCAGCCACAGGTATTTGCTAATAACCAGATCGGTTATCCAACAGAGAGAAAATCTGGGATTTACTCAGCAGGTCACCTCTTTGAAGGTTGGCAATTGAAACTGCTCCCGTTTCACATACTTATTAAGTGCCCTAAAATCTGTGCACAGTCAAATGTCGTCATTCTTTTTGTGTCCGATCACCTTGGGAGGGGGCTCCATTTCCATAGGCCCTTCCACCTCCCGCATGATACCATTATCTTTCATGCGCTGCTTGGATCTTGTCCACAAATGCAGGAGGTACATGACATGCAGGTGATGCAAAGGGCTTGGCATTTGAATCCAGCTGCAGAGAGTGCACATATCCCATTGAGAGAATATCATCACCATTAAATAAATCCTGGTGTGTCTGAATGGTACATTGGGTATCCGCTTCTATTCTAGCCAACATAATCACACCCAAGGTGTCCTGTGCGAATTCCTGCATCATACCACGCTGTAAGCACAGATCACAGGACAGCAATGGAACGGCATTCGCAGCAGCATCTTTACCAGCGTAAAACTTTGCAGCACAGGCTATGCCTTTGTAGAACACACAGCTCCACTCACTGTCTGCAAAGCATACAAATGCCACGCTTTTCTCACCACTGTAGTGAGGCAAATGGCCAGATTATGAACTAACCCAGAGGGGAGAACATTAACTTCAGCACCCATCTCCACCATGCACTTCAGTGGTGAACCATTAATTTCTACAATACCGGATACCCGCTCCAGCACCTTGCCACTCGAGAAGACTGTATCAAAGGAAACATCAAGATCCCCAGTAAAGGCGGTCTCCTGCGGCTCCACATTTACAGTATTGTGAACCTGTGTACCATGGTACCCTAACTGAAAGTGTCCCTCCTTCCCACAAGCCCAGCACTTAGCAGTTGTAGCCAGGCAGGCAAGGAAACTGGCCAAGAGACCAGGGTGTGGGAGTAGGTAGTGCTGTACGACTCTGAGCGACGGAAGTAGAAGGAACAGCTGACATTTTAAGTGTAGACCAGAGGTGGGCAAACTACGGCCCGCGGGCCACATCTGGCCCACGGGACCCTCCTGCCCGGCCCCTGAGCTCCTGCTCTGGGAGGCTCGCCCCCAGCCGCTCCCCTGCTGTTCCCCCTCCCCTGCAGCCTCAGCTCACGGTGCCACCAGCGCAATGCTCTGGGTGGCGGGGCTGTGAGCTCCTGGGGCAGCGCAGCTGCAGAGCCCGGCCTGACCCAGTGCTCTGTGCTGCGCGGTGCGTGGCTGGCTCCAGTCGGGCGGCACAGCTGTAGCACCGCCAGCCACCGGTGCTCCAGGCAGCGTGGTAAGGGGTCAGGGAGCGGAGGGGTTGGATAGAGAGGAGTTCGGGGGGGGGGGTCAGGGAGCGAGGCAGTCAGAGGGCGGGGAACAGGGGGGTTGGATGGGGCAGGAGTCCTTGGAGGGTGTCAGGGGGCAAGAAGCGGGGGGGGGGGGAGGGGGGGGGCGGGGGCCGGGGCACGCCTGCCTGTTCAGGAAGGCACAGCCTCCCCTAACCGGCCCTCCATACAATTTCCAAAACCCGATGCTGCCCTCAGGCCAAAAAGTTTGCCCGCCCCTGGTGTAGACACGAGGGTAGCAGCAGTCGGAGACACAGAACCCTTTCAGGGTGAGCCCCCTCAAATGCTCCACTCTTAGCAACCGTGGCATCAAAAGCTAAGAGTTCTAGCATCTTTGGCCAAAAACCATTCACCCAGGAGGTCATTGGCTACACTAATCATAACGTCCCCAAATTCACAATCCTGGGCCACCTGCTGCACACAACATGCAAACTCGCGTACGGTTTCGTTGGGCTGCTGGCAAACTTGAAAAAACATTTTCCTCTTTAGCAGAACAATCTCCAGTCCCAAAATACTCATTGAGGTGCTGCACAGCCACATCAAAGAAGGACTTGGGCTCCGGGAGTTCATCATAAATATCAATGCCATCATGGCACTAAGCAGTTCTGCAGCAAAGGTAATCTAGCCACATCGGAGTGTTGCAGGATCTGCACATACTCTGTCTGGAAGTTTCGGAACTATCGCCAGTTAACAGGTGAAGAATGTGTAGGCAGCATGGGCCGCAGAATAGAAACACTTGTGGCCATAATGTTACACTCCTATATACCACAGAACAGCAATCCCGAATCACAGGGAAATCGAAGCAAGACACACAGGTAGGTGGTCAATCAGGACATGTAATAACCGTGGACCAGTTAAGTCAACCACATTCTGAACAAAACATAACACTCCAATTGGAAGGTATGTAGCAGCAAGCCCTGAGTAACTTCACATAGCCAATGCTACGTGTGTGCGTGCATGCACACACTCACACAAAAACTGGAACACTGAGTTCAGGACGCAGGAACCAGGAAGCTAACAGGAACAGCATGCAATAAGCAGGAAGGCAACACAACACGCACACACAAACACACCTTTGAAAAACCAGGAATGTCAAATCTGGTCTTGCCTAGTTTGCTGGAGGACTCAGACATGCCTACAGGGCTCTCTCAACCTTTCACTAGAAGGAAGGGGTGACAAATCTTCAACAAAGCCATTACCTCCCCACTGTACCAGTCCAACAAACACAGATTTAATGACTCTGGGGATGAGTCACCACAGTAGTTAATGGTGATGCGACTCCACTGAAAAGATTGTCCCAGATCCTCTCAGAGTTTCAACAATCCCCAGATTGTAGCAATCCACCTTCCAGCAGATGCAGCTTGGCCATGACTCCTTCAAGACCCATCAGTACCACCCAGTGAGTCAACCAGGATTAGTGGAGAGCAATGGGAAGGAATCCCTCTCTTCTGCAGCTGAAGACCCTGTCTGTGCAGGGTTCTTAGCCAGCCTGGGACCAAGGGGTGATGCTCAGATCCTACCATATGGCATTGCAGCAGCTGCCATGCCTTTAACCAGCAACAACATTGATTGGTGTGACCAGGAAAAAGATCGCTAAAAATATTACACACAAATCCTGAAGACAAGAATGGACATTTTCCAACAACCTTCACAGAACCTCCCCTACTTAAACAATTGTCTTAGAATTTGGGGGGGAAGTTTTTATCGTATCGAACGTATTTGTGCGCAATGAGTAGTAACCAAAGCACACAGAGAGACTCTCTCAAACCACATACTTGAAACAGTTCTCCTCGTAAATGCTGTTCCAGATCTTCCAAGCCTCTGGTCCTTTGTAACCCGTGTAGCGTTCAGGATTCAGGAGTAAATCCACATACTCTGCATCAGGAGACTGTATATCTGTGAAGGGAAGGCCTTAGTTGAGGATAAAAGGAAGTGAAGAAACTACAAACTCAGGGCCAGATTTTGCCACCTTGATTCACACGGAGTAATACCATCTCCTTTGAATAGCCCCTTAGGGACCAGAGAGCAAGTGTGAAAAATCAGGACCCTTCTTTTTTTCGGGGAAGGTGGGGTATAGTTGCATATATAAGACAAAGCTCCTAATATCAAGACGTCGGCTCACCCTAGTAGCCCCACTGAAAGCAACAGGAATATATTGAAAGAGGAGTATTAAATGAGTAAGGTTTCAGAATCTGGCCCTTAACAACCAATATGTAGGCTACGTCTACACACAGCAAGGAAAGCTGTGACTGTAACACAGGTAGGTACACCCATGGTAGCTTTAATCTAGCTAGCACAGGTAACAATAGCAGCATGGTCTTCAGCGCAGGCTAACAACCTGAGCCTGTACCCAGAACCAGGGCACCGGGGAACGTTAGCCTATTGCTCCTCGTGCTGGCACAGGTGCGTCTACCTGTGCTACAATCACACCTTCATTTGCAGCATAGACACACCCTTACCTGTCTTCTAGTTTCAAGTTTGAGCCACACTGTGAATCCACTGAAAACCCTGAAAAATGAAAGTTAAAACCTGCGTGTCTGCTCGGAAACCTGAAACATTTGCATTCCAAAGATAGTTAGTTGCCACTTTAATGAAACTGCAAAGATCAGCGGACATATTTTTACAGAAAGGAGCCTGCATTACACAGCACGTGTACATGCACACACCCTGTTACAGGGAGACAGTTTTCCAGGACTCGGTACTGCCAGCTGGAATTTTTCCAGGGGCAAAGGAGTCTATGAAGTACAGAGTATTTCACTTTCACTTAATCTACACTTAAAAGTTAGGCTGACATAGCATGGGATTCAGGGGGGTGAAAAATTTGCACCCTTGAGCACCGTAGCTAAGAAGATCTAACCCCCAGCGTAGACGGCGTAGAATGCTTCCATCCCTCTAGCTACTGTCACCTATGGAGGTTGAGTTCCTACAAGAACAGAAAAACCCCTTCCGTGGCTATGGGAAACAGCACTACAGTGGCATAGCCACAGTACCATTGCTGTGCTGCTGAATCCATAGTGTAAACATGACCTTTGTCTGAACCATTACAGAGTTAAGGAATATGGAAAAAGTCACGTTTACCACTGCAGCAAATTTGACAAGGGATTGTTCTTCTTGCATCTCTTCAAAAAAAGTACAAATAAAGATTAAACACAAAGAATTCAGACTTACTAGTATATTATTCCACAACTTAAATTTTTACAAAGATTTCAGACTTTGCAATCAGCCTTTGTTTAAATATTGTCACAAAATCATTCACACTAGACACAGCCTCATACCATCAGCTTCACAAAAGTTGTCTGAAGAATCTTCATGCTGGGTCCACTGAAGCATGGCTCGCTGGGTTTCCTCGCTACAGAGAATAAAGAGAGACAGTTTGAGAGTCAATATTAATTTTTCTTTATGACAAACGTAATGATTTATTGAATGAAATTATACCTCAAAGATTCATTAACGGCGCCAAGTCTCTTAGCCTCCTCACATTCTCCAACATGTTTACTGGCTTCTTCTGAATACTAGAAGGCAAAGAGGAAATAGCTGATTTTCTGCATTTAAAATCCTTCCCCACATCCATTAAAGTATTTGGTCTGATTTTCAAAGGTGCTGAGCACCTAAAGCTCACAATTGTCTGTCAACATTTCATCTTCACCTGTATTTCTACAAAAGGAGCAGGGTATTTGAAGATGTTTAGAGGCCCATGCGATTGTGGTGATAATTTTGGATTTCACCTCAAAAGTCCCCAGTGGCAACTTCTGAAACTCCAAGAACTTAGTTGTTTTGAATGGGAAGTAGTTTTCTGAGCATTGTGACATTAAAAAGGGGCAATATTCTAAACAGCAATTGTCAGGAGGAACAGAGGTTATTTGGGCGGTACACCTGATGTCAACCTGATTAGAGAGGTTGTAGTGAAATAGAACAGTCACAAGTCATACCATTCATACAGAGACACATACCTTATAGCTTGCAGATTCAGTTCCACCAGGGACTTCGTTCTGAAATGCAAGATATAAAACTGAGACACATTTTATCCATCGTGCTGATGTGGTCTTCTAGTCTAATTTCAGGAAACATTAGGAAACTGACCAAAAATCTTTCAGTAAAATTAGTTAGAGGGGCAACGTGGTTTTAGGATTAAGGCACTGGACTGGGATTCAAGAGATCTGGGCTCAATTCCTGACTCCTCCCTAGATTTCCTGTGTGATTCATAGATTCCACAGCCAGAAAGGACCATTGTGATCATCTAGTCTGACCTCCTGTATAGCGCAGGCCATAGAACTTCCCCAAAATAATTCCTAGAGCAGAGCTCTTAGAAGAACATCCCACCTTGATTGAAAAATTGTCAGTGATGGAGGATCCACCACAACCCTGGGTCAATTGTTCCAAAGGTTAATTACTCTCACGGTTAAAAATGTACATCTGATTTCCAGTCTCAAATTATCTAGCTTCAACTTCCAGCCTTTGGATTGTGTTATATGTTCTCTGCTACAATGAAGTGCCCATTATTAAATATTTGTTCCCCATGTAGGTAGGTATAGACTGTAATCAAGTCACCTCTTAACCTTCTCTTTGTTAAGATAAATATATTGAGCTCTTTGAGTCTATCACTATAAGTCATGTTTTCGATTCCTTTGATCATTCCCATGGCTCTTCTCTGGACCCTCTCCAATTTATCAACATCCTTCTTAATCTTAGGCATTTCCTTTAGGGTCTTATTCTCATTTACATTTAGGCTCCTCTCTGACGCCATAGTAGTGTAAAGGGGCTTAGCGTACACCAGAATCAGGCCCCAAGTCTCTTTAATAATGCTTGCTTTCTTATCCCATAGGGATTCTGGGAGGCTAATTCATTAACATTTGTGAGGCACTCAGATATTATGGAGGAGAGTGCACAGAAAAGCCAATAAGTAATTAATATTAATGTTGTCCTTTTGGGAGGAGGGGGAAGAAGGAAGATGAAATTAGCCAAATGTAGCAGAATACACAGTCTGTGTGAGTGGGTGATAATTCTTCCTGAACTAGCATGTTTTAGGGTTACATCAGCTGGTATATTTCCTGTTAATCAGGCCTCCCCACCTCTATATTTGAGATGTTACAACATGGCTATCCAGGGAAGAAAAGCCAATTCTCTTCCTAGGCAAGATTACTGAAATGCACACTGTGCTTTTTAAGGATACGTGAAAATTAACTATAGTGACACGGAAAATATAATCTAAATAGGATCAGCTCATACCAGGCAGCCTTCTACCTTTAGAGTACTATATTCTTTTGACTGCTTTCATCCAGGATGGATTTGATTTAAATCATGTTTTAAATCACTAGTCAGGAAGACTCGATTTAATCATGGTTTTCTACATAAAAGTGCATTCTTGTTGGTTGTTACAACCTTAATACATATTCTTCACAACTCAGGGATAGATGTAGGTTTCATTTTTAGAAGGTACACACTATAAATTTTTAAACAGTGATATATTTTGAAAACTTTTCAGGTTAGTTTTACAACTATATCAGAAAATGAATGATTGTTTGGTTATTTCATTTACTAAAAGTAATTAAAGCAGATATTTATGAAGTCTTTGGGAGGTGAACTATCTCCAATTCAACAGGTTAATCATTAATATTTGGAGGATTTTCTTGCCATGCTGTATTAGGAGGAGAACATCACCAGACAGACATTAACATTTTTTTATTTAACTAAAACAACAACGTTATGTATTCTGGATTTTTTTCTTCAACAGCAAACATATAATATTTTAACAAAAAAGCTTATGTCCCTCGCTTTTCACATTTATCTCCAGACTTCTCCTCCTTGTCCAGATCTATTCCGCCCCCAACAATCTTCTATTCACGGAACTTTTTGAAACTCTGCACTTATCTATATAAGCCTGATCAGAGAGCTACAATTGTGTTAGCTTCAGTAAGCAAAAGCGTGGATTGCTGTCCTCTGCTCGTCCTCTGTAAAGATTGGCTAGAGAAGAAACAAGTTACTGTGGCCCAGATTTGTAAAGGTATTTAGGTATTGCTGTGCACAGCCTTGCAACACTTAGCCGATTTAGGAGCTAGGTCTCATTTTCATTGACTGTCGATGTGATTTTGGCTCCTAAATGCCTGAATCCCTTTTGAAAATGAGACTTAGGTGCTGGGCACAGCAACAATGCCTAAATACCTTTACAAATCTGGACCCGAATAGATTTGTGTACTTACAGATGCACAAGGCTTTACTGCGCAGTCTCTTATCCCACAGTGACTGCTGTCATTCCAAAGAGGGCAAGGTTTCTTTAGGTTTACCTATAAAGAATTGTATATAAAAAATAATTACATATTATACAAATCCACATAACCAAGCCAATTATATGAACCACGGCCTAATTTAGTAACACTTGTTACCTTAGAAGTAGATCTAAGCCATAACTTTTGTAATAATTCTCATTTAGGGTGTAACTCAGCACACAGCAATCCACCCTTTTATAAGGACTTGAGTGACGCATGGCCCATGCTCTGGCTTTCTACACAGGAGTGAACTTCACCATTGGTGAAAAGATTCAGGATAAACTTTTGTACTTCTCTCTCACACGAAAAATGTTTTCAGTTGCGGTGACCTTACAGATGACATTAAAGATTTCAGACGTTTGGTAGCGCATTTTTCAGGGCATTTCTGAGGTGCTCCTGGGCGTAGAGCAGATTCTCAATTACCCCCTTATCTGCCTCAAAATATCAACCTCCCCGTCGTGCTCTTCTAAACAACCCTAACATGGAATGATTTTTTTTAAAACAGTAATAGAGAAAACTACAGCCAAATACTCAAACACTGCCTCATGTTTGACTCCCCTGGTAGAAAGCTTTTTTAAAGCACAAATGGCCAAATTCTGCACTCACTTCCAGCCAGTGCTTAAATTTGTAATGGAAGAGGTGCCGGGGCTCAAGCAATTTTTTTACATTCATAACTGATGCAGCAAGCCCAGAGGTGCTGGGGCTATGCGCTGCCAAACCTAGAAGTGCCAGGACTGCCCTGGCACAAATTCAGCACTGCTTATATTCATGCAACTCCAGAGAGGTTATGGGTGTAACTGCAGGCAGAATTTGGCCTGTAAAGGATCAATTTAATAAGAACTGGATAGAAGTTATAATGACCAATTCGCTTGGTCTTGTTAAACGCCTCTTCGTGCGTACAAACAAAATATTGTTCTCACTGCACAGTTTTTGCCCCAGCAAATATTTTCCACACTTCATCTGGCATAAAAACCACTTCCTTGCTCTACCACTAAAGCCTTTAAGGGGGAAAAAAAATGCTTCAAAAGCAATTCTTAAAACTTTATATAATTTATTTGAAGACTATGTTGCCTCAAATTAAGAGTCTCCGAATAGTATGAAAGCCTGAATTGTTATGATCATGCGCCTAAAACAAGAATACATGAATTAAAAGATAATTGATCATTTATATGGAGATTTTAAAAAAACCAAAACACACACTACTTATCTAGTCCCAGCGTATTTTTGGCAATGAATATAATTTTCTAATATGAAAATACCTTGTAATGTCTGAAGTAGTCACTTTCCAGAAGTTTATTTAATCTAGGAAAAAGCTTGTTGTTGTTAAATGTATCTATGGTTTCAACATCACAGGTGCAATCATCTAAGTAACCAGTGACCTGTTGAATAAAAAATAAAATATGATACATAATATGAACAAAATACAGGATCTATTTTTACGTACAGTGCACAGTATTTAATACTAAACTGTCTTCCCAGACTTTTCCTAAGAGGCTACCAGATAAGGAGGTTAACTAGAATTAACAAGCATTCAACCCTGCTGTACTGGCTTGGTATTTCCTATTTTTTTTAGACACAGCTTTGAGAACTGTCTTGTGCCTTTTGCAATATATCTTGGTGTCTGTAAATCTCTGTGGAGGAATGCCCTTTCTCCAAAACTTATTCATAGTTGGCGTATTGCTGAAGAGCTGATATTTCATGAATACTTCACTCTTTTAAAAAAAATCTTAGATTCTGATTGAAACATTTGACTAAGTTGTACTATTACACATACACTCTTGCCCCGTCTACAAAGCACACAAATACACTCCTTTGGCCACATACATTGTATATGTACAATTTTAGGGCCTGATCCAGCAAGATGCTGAAGGCCCTGAACTTTAACAGAACTATACCAATGGCAATTGCCTACCTAGGATCTTACAGGACAACAATCCCTGTAGCATCTCAGGGTTGGAAGGAGTGCCAGTCCCCTGCATCAAGACCAATTAAGCAATAACAATACCACCATCAGAACTCACAACGGCCAAAATAAAGTCCCATTAAACCACTTTATTAAACTGTTTTTAGGCAATTGTGTTGCTGCCATTTAGCTGATTTAATCAGAACTGGACAAAATGTGATGGAATCTCTTCAGCTATCAATGACAGAGATCCAAGAAAACATTCATGGTAAATCTATTTTAAAAAGCCACCGTTTCTTGCATCATTCCAAAGCAACTCAGTGGGCTGTTGTTGTTGAGTGCTTTTTTAAGACCGCACGAGAAGACAGATTCATTTGTGGTCTTACTGCACGCAGATTGCTGGCTCAAAGAGGAAGTTGCACAATGTCAAATAAGTAGACAGAGTAGGAAGTGAACAACTCAGTGTTCAAACACCTGAGCCAGAAGTACTCTCAGCACTCAACCCTTTACATTATGTTGGTGACTTAGATTGGATTTTGACACATCAGCCCAACATATAGCAATGTGGCATTATCCAGTGTTGGGTAATTTTACAGTTTTGGAACTTCATGGACTTAAGACCAAGAAGGACTTTATTTAAATATATATATTGGTTTATGAAGTGAATATCCACAGGAAGTTTGTTACAGTTTATTATAATAGGTTCCCTTGACCCCGTCCTTCAACACCTATCAAAAATAGTAGAAATCTATAGCAATAACCATTTACACCCAAAGACAAAATATTAGTTCAGTCTCCAAAATTTCTGATCTTGTCAAATCTCAGCTCCCTCTTCATTGCACTGGAAGCAAAGCTACAGGCAGAGGCAGAAGGAGAGGATAATGGAAAACAGAGGATCCTTACAGGCGTCAGGGTCGGTGACAGCTAAGTGTAAATTTGTAATGGTGCTGTTCTAGTGATTGCCAGGGGGTGACAGGAATAATACTCAAAGGCCTGGTCCACACTAACCCCCCACTTCGAACTAAGATACACAACTTCAGCTACGTGAATAACGTAGCTGAAGTCGAAGTACCTTAGTTCGAACTTACCGCGGGTCCAGACGCGGCAGGCAGGCTCCCCCGTCGACTCCGCGTACTCCTCTCGCGGAGCAGGAGTACCGGCGTCGACGGCGAGCACTTCCGGGATCGATCCAGGATCGATTTATCGCATCTAGACAAGACGCGATAAATCGATCCCAGAAGATCGATTGCTTACCGCCGGACCCGGAGGTAAGTATAGACATACCCAAAGAGAAGCAAGGAACAAAGTAAATATGGAGATATATAGACAGCAGAATATTTGTTGTTGTTGTTTTCAAGGACTTCTTGTTAATTCTCTTCTCTCACTTGCAAGTAATTCACAGTCTTGGTCTTTATTTTTAAGGCACTCATCAGTTTGGGCCCAGGATACCTAAAGATCCGGGATGAGAGCTACAGAAATAGGTCTGCTCCTCAGGCCCAAAAGAACTGTGCAACGTAGGGTAAATCTCCTCTGTTTGGGGAACCGAACTTTCTCAGGGGCTGATCCCAGACTGTGGAATGAAATCCCACAGGAGCAAAGTACCACCACAAACCTTCCTACATTCCACTCCCAGGGAAGGCACACTTCTTTGACCTGCCTTCTCTGGGACAAACACGGAGCAGCATAGACACCTATCAAATTATTTTTTAAAATATACATTTAAAAATTATTGTTGAGAAAGGAAAGAATGAAAGAACGAGCCAGGCAAGAGATGCTAGTCACCTCACTTGAAGACTTCTGTAAGGCATTCTGATAACTACGTGAAGGCCATATACAAATCTGAACAGAATAGCGCTAATCACCACTGGGGCAATTAAACACCTTCTTGCTCCCTTCCGCCCACCCCCAAAGGGGACAGGGGGCAACGGCAATGGAACACTTTCCTCCTAGATAGTGGTTAAACAAGGAAAGAAAGAATGGATGGAACAATTAACACCCTTCGCAAAAAGCTCCAGATGACTGACTTTGCAATGGCTTAGTCTGCTGGCTGAGGAAAAAGGAGCGCAGTCTCCAAACCTGAATCTCTTCTATTGTGCGTCAGTACTGTGGAATCGACTCCTTTAAAGAAATCATTTGGGCAACCTGGACCACAATCAAGGCTTGCTGAACTCCATGGAAAGGGAAGTCTACATTACCATGCTAGCACTCCTGCTTCCCCATAAGCAATCTAGTTTTGTTACAAAACTATGGTTCTATGTTTGGTTTTGGAGTCTCCTGTTTTACAAAGCAAACCTAGTACTATTTCCTACACCTGACCTCATGTTTTCAGTATAAACATTGACATTTCCAGCCCTACATTTCTACTATTCCGTAATTGGGAAACTGAAGGGGTTTTGTATTGCAATGGCTGTAAAATTAAGAGCTCAGCAATTAAGTTTATCACTAGGCTGACACCCAGTTAAAAAAAATTAACTGACTAATCCCTAGTCTACACTCATTTCTGTTTCAAAATCCTCATTGCTACTTTCTGGAAATATTGCATTCTTCAGTTAAGCCAGGGAACGCGCTGCACTGTGATCCAGATGGCTGTTCAGCGCTACTGTGGTGCAAATCTGGGCGGCTAATGATTCATGTACACTAGAAAAAGGTTCCATTCTGAGAACACGTTGGTCCTGCTGGCATCCTTGAAAAACATGGAAGATCTGCACGCAGAAGAGCTTCAAGGGGCATCCATGCCAAACACTGCTGGGATTAGATTTGCTTTCACTGATTCAGCTGGAGCTGTTTTGATCTGCAGCGTGGATGGCAATAATACCAGCATGGATGGATGGCACTACCACTGTGCAGACAGTTCTCCTGGGCACTGACTGTCTTTTGAAACAGCCCAGATTCCGCTGCTTCTGGGAGCTGCAGTACAGGGAGCCAGCGAGCATTGCAAGTGGGTTTAGAATAGCACGAGGGAAAAGACAGGCCACGCAGAGGGTTCAGAACAATTCAGCATGGCTAGTGTAGGCACATGGAACTCCTCGCGCCACTGACAATTCCCATTGACTTAATACACTCAGGAATTCACCCTTTGTGCTCCACCCCAGTTCTAGCCTCCCAGTTAGGAATGGTTCAGTTCTCAAGCATACACATGGCCTAACAGGCACTACTGGCCTGCTTACCTACCACTGCCTCCCTTCCTGAGGAGCCAAAGGCTGGAGACAATGTAAAGGGAGACAGAACAGGAGCCAGTGAAGCCAGGAAGCCTCCAAGATGCTGAAGCCTGAGACACCAGAGGTCCCATGGAAAAGAGCTACCGAGCACTGAAAGTCAGTGTGTGTGATCCAAGTCTCCTAGAGGAGTGAAGCAATGCTACTGGTGTAAGGAGAAATTAGTCTTATTGGGACCTAAGGCTTCCATTTCACTTTTGCCCTGGCTAAGCTGACCTGCTCTAGAAAGTCTAGAAATAGCCAAGATCAAAATGCCAAGTCCAGCCAGGAAACACAAGAATACACCTCTGGTCTAGCGTAATTCCAGATAGGTTCTTATATGGACATACATCACTGTATCAATGTCTTTCCCTGCTGTTTTAGGCCCCTTAGCAGAAGCCGTAATGTTCTTTATTTGGATCTCTACAGCGCCTACTGTCATGGCAGCGACGTCTTAATTATAAATATGTTGACAACATATGCCACACACTATGTGACATCTTTAAAAAATAAATATTTATCTGGAACAGTTGTTTAAGATGAACCACACAAGCTGATATACTCACAAACATGAGCCATGTGCTTCATTGTTCATAGGACTCGCCGAGCTGAACAGCTGGGTTTCCCTGAGCCCAGAGGCGAGGGCTGGTTTTGCCCAAGCGAAAGGAGGCAACACTCAAGCTATGGTGGAGCCAAAGATGGAAGGGGTGTGTAAGCATGACATGAGGCAAGAGGGCAGGGCTGGTTTTGCACAACTACAAGATAGCAACACTAAAGCGATGATGCAGTCGCAGCTGGCAGATACAAACATTCCAGACAATATGAGTGGCCCAGATTCTTGAGGAAGTTTGGGGTCTTCTTGTGAAGGAATGCAGCTGGAACTCAGTGTGCATGTCTAATTAACTCTCTAAAACTAAGGTACACACGCCATGCCGATACATAACACAGCCATTAGATCACTGCAAGATTTTGGTACTAAACCCCATCAGATAAAAATCTTACTATATGTCCCTTGCTTTTGTTCTTCCTCCTTCATTTCATCTCCCTCCTTTCCCTCATCTAGTTCTTCACTCTGTTCTGCAATTGTCCTCTCTGCTCTATCCTCTACTTTCTTCCCCCCATGTCTGGTTTGCTCCCTCCTCCCTCGCTTTCTCTCGGTCACCCCCTTCCTTTTCATTGCCCAGTCCAACTCCCATTTAAGTCAGTGCAAAGACTCCCACAAGCTTCCAAGGTAATGAAATCAGGGTGTGTGCGTCTTCCTCCCCCTGCTGCCACCTGTCCCCAGCCCAGCTGTGGAGTGGGGAAGATGGTGACACATTACCCTGCCATCCCCACCTGCAGCCAGAACAGGAAGTGGGATCATCTCAGAGGATGGAACGAGGAGCATCTTTTAGCCTGTATCAGCAGCCACCCTGGTTCCCACCTCCCAGCTCTCCCTGCTTGTGGTACTCCACTCAATTTCGGGATCAACTCACTATTTTTTGTGAGTTGGCAGCTCATGGCCAGAGGCAGATCTTCAGTTATGGAGGCTCCTAAGCCCAGTTTCTGCCACAGTGGCTGCACACTGGGATCCAGTTAGTCCTTCCCCTCCCCCTCACCTCATCCAGGTGACTCCTATATGACGTGAGGGCCAAGACTGGGCTTGTAGGGCTCTCACGTTAGCCTCACTGGTAGCTCCAGGAGCAAGGTGCAGAGCTGTGCGTTCAGCAGTATCTCACCTATTGAGTTCCCTGGCAGCATCTCACACTGTGGAGACTGAAGTTGCGTCAGGTGACATTTCAGAGTGTATGTTTGCTGTAGGGAGCTGCAGCTGCCAATAGAGTTAGAAGATGCATCCCAGTGGCGCTATGGAGACATTTTGAGTGTCGGCAGGTATGAATTCCTGCCTCAGTGGTTGGGGCAGGGCTTGAAAACACAAACTTAAAGAGCACCTTCTCCTAGCCCATTGCTTGGACCACCCCACCCCTTCTTTGCCTTCCTCCACTTGTTCCCCCTTCTGTCTCTTTAAACACAAGCTACTTGTCTTCACTTGCAAGGCCTTTCACAGTCTACTCCCACCCTACCCATCATCTCTTACTCACTACCGAAATGTCTATTTCACACCTTCAATTAGACCATGATGTCAGCCTCCATCACCCGCTCATTAAATTTTCAAACAGGAACCCTGCTGCCCCTACTGCTTGGGAAGAACTCCCCAAAGACATCCGCAAAGCCCTGTTATTCTCCCCCTTCAAATCCTTCCAAAAAAACCTCTCCTTTGCTGTGTTGCCTACCAAAATCTTGACAGCTGTAAGTGTGCTGATACCACGCCCAATCACACTGATCAATATTGTCTCGCTATTTCCTTGACTTCCCCTGTCTGTCTGTATCCATCTATTGTCTCTGGTCTTAGACTTAGATTGTAAGCTCTTTGGGGACCATCTTTTTGTTCTGTCTCTGTCCAGCACCTAACACATGCTGAGTTCTTGGTCTGTGACATTAGGCATTACCATAATACAAAAAAAAATAATAAAAAGAAAAGGAACGTGAGTTAAAAATCTGTTCAAGGAGCAAAGGATCAGATATTCTTGAGGCCCAACTTCTCACATTTTCTATTATGGCCAGGTACCAAACTGACCAAAAACAAAAAAAACACCCTTATGTTATTTGAATAACCTTCATTTGCCTAACTGCACAATGTTTGACCAAAATCCAGGTTGCCCTTCACCAAACAGCTGCAGTGTTTCCACAAAGCAACTACACAGGTCTGTAAACAACATATGTGCAGTAAGTTGCTGGGAGACTTGATTAATGATTGATTAAAGCATATAATGCATCATAAACAAAAATATCTGAGTGGAGGATGAGCTGTTTGTAAAGTTATTGGAACGGAGATCTTGAAATGATATTTAGTGCTAATGAGACAGATGGTAAAGCAGCAACATTATGTGAAATTGTTAAGTTGTTTTTAGTTACACAGGGCCATTTCTGATAACCAAGTTTCAGAACTGGGTAGTGGTGGCCTTAATGTAAAGGAACTGTAACGTAGCTGTCAAAAAAGTTAGGCCTCAATCTCCCCCATGGGGAGCCTCACTGAAACCAGCCCACGTGGAGCTCATTGCAGAATCAGGACCTATTTGGTCCAGCATCTGAAATGTTGTGAGTGCTAGTTTTATCTTAAGTCTGTACCAACATCCCCAAGGTCATCCTATGCCATGTCTGAGCTAATGGGGACATACAAGCTATTCTCTTTCCTTACACAACACAGTGTCAGCACGTAACCAAACCCCTGTTTTGTGAAGGTGATAAAGTTCGGGATACCTCAATTATGAACAATGCTATTAACAAAACAAATTATATTCTAAAAGAAAAGGCAGCAGAAAAAAATCTGGCTTTAGAGAGCTCAGATGCACAAGTTATCGTGCCAACTGTTCCCACCCAAAGGAAAAAGAAAAGAATAAGCATTTCAGTGTGCCTATGCAAAGCACTGTTCTACGTCTGTCCCATACGGTGGTACTTGCTTTTCATTAGACTTGTACTTGTGTGAATTAATGCCTCTTTCTCCCAATCGCTATTCAGTCTCTATGATTTTATATATATATATAACTATAACTATATATATAACTATATATATATAACTATATATATATATATATATAGTTAAGAACTGAATAACATTTTTTATTCTTTATCAGCAGTACATGTCTGACATCTGAATATCAAGTCTGTGGGCTTTGAGATCCACATCCGGAAGAGGCTATGTACATGAAAATGATTATTAACCCAAGCCCGTTGTGCAACTCCATAGTTCCCATTTCCCACTTCCTTTTTTATAGATGGAAAAGAAAGAGGAAGTTAACGCAAAACCTATTATTGTCACATTGAGGTTACAAGGTTTAAACATGGGTCAGAAAATGAAAGTGTTAAATATTTCATTGCAATTTTAACTCATCTAGGCCTCAAATCCTGCAAATGAGCCAATAAAGAACCCACCGAAGTCGGGGATTCTGCGTGGGGTCCATTCATATAATTGCAAGATCTGGTCCTTACATTGCACATACATGGTTGCTGTTTAGGCTGTTAAATGTATCGGTTAAACACAGCAGGACCGATCCTCAGCTGGTGTAAGTCAGCATAGCTTCACTGAAGTTAACGGAGCTACGCTGCTTTACGCCGGCTGAGGATCTGACCCAGCATATGCAATGTGGAAGAGTTAACATTGCAACAAAAACTTTATTATGCATTTACAGTTTTAAGATTGGATTTTATATTTTAATCTCTTCTACAAGAGAGGCTTGTACACAGGACAAATCTCAAAACCTGTCAAAATCTCTCTCTCCTGAATGTCAGAAGCATAAGGAATAGTTCCTGACCCCAGGGAATGTGACAAGTGAGAAACAGGACAGACAGGAAGATTTCACCCTCAGATACTATAGTGATGCACATCCTTGAAATACCTTAGACCAGTCAATTATTTTTTTGCCAAGGTCCAAATTTCTTGGTCAAGGTATAGTCAAGGTCCAGACTTCAGAGAAAATAGTAAAAAACAATAAGTAAATAAAAAGATTTTGGGGTCCGTTCAAAAGCATCTGGTGGTCGAGATTTGGCCTGCGGTCCCCCTATTGACTACCCCGGCCTAAGGACTATAAATGAGCCTGCAAAGTATACTGTCCCTCACCCCCTGATGATGGATCCCTCCAGCTCAGGGAGGAGACACACTGGCAGCAGGGCTGTATGGGACAGCATATACTGCTGCTGGCCACGCTGTGCCTATGGTTTCATAGTGTCATAGATTCCAAGGCCAGAAGGGACCATTGTGATCACATAGTCCAGCAGTTCTCAAACTGTGGGTTGGGACCCCAAAGTGGATCACGACCCCGTTTTAATGGGGTCGCCAGGGCTTAGACTTGCCTGCCTGGGGCTGAAGCTTTGGGGCTTTGGCTTTGGCCCCCCGGCCTGGGGAGGTGGGGCTTGGCTTCCCCACCCCAGGTGGCTCAGGCTTCAGCCCCCCTCCCGGGGTCCTGTAATAATTTTTGTTGTCAGAAGGGGGTCACAGTGCAATGAAGTTTGAGAACCCCTGGCCTAGTCTGACCTCCTATATAGTTCAGGCTAGAGAACACCCCCAAAATAATTCCTAGAACAGAGCTTTTAGAAACACAATCCACCCTTGACTGAAAAATTCTCCGTGATGGAGAATCCACCACGACCCTTGGTCAATTGTTCGAACAGTTAACAGAGACCTTCAAACTCCAGCACTGCCAAGCCAGCCCTAACCCTCACAGAGTTCTGGAGACCCACCCTTCACGACATAGGTTAAGGAGGAGATTAGTGAGTGCCCAGGAGGGATATAAGGAGGAGACACTGCAGAACTGGAATTAATTTGCAACCTGGACACCATCAAATTAGGCCTGAATAAAGACTGGGAGTGGATGGGTCACTACAAGAACTAAAAAAAAAAACTAATTTCCCCATGCTAATTTGCCCTACTGTTACTCTCACCTTCTTGTTAACGGTTTGAAATGAGCCACCCTGATTACCACTACAAAAGTGATTTTTCTTCCGGTTGATAATAGCCCACTTTAATTGACTTGTCTCAACCCCCCACTTGGTAAGGCAACTCCCATCTTTTCATGTACTGCTATACATATCTTCCTACTGTATTTTCCAATCCATGCATCTGATGAAGTGGGTTTTAGCCCACGAAAGCTTATGCCCAAATAAATGGGTTAGTCTATAAGGTGCCACAAGGACTCCTTGTTGTTTTAGGGAGGAGACAGATAGGGGAGGATGTGACAGGTGTGGGGATAGAGTGACAGGTGTGGGGATAGAGAAACATGCAGACAACATGGGTGTGGGGATGGGGGGTAGAACACAGACACTATGACAGACACCACGGGGAGGCGCAGATGGGGGGGAAAGGGATGGACAGACGGACACCGGGGAAAGAGCGGGTGGGGGGAGAGGACAGACGGACGGACACCTGGGGGAGGCACAGGGGGGGG
>NW_020664540.1:13781974-13782725 GCF_002925995.2 Terrapene triunguis | reverse complement strand
GGGGGGGGGAGAGGAGGGACAGACGGCCACCGCGGGGAGGCGCAGAGGGGAGAGGACGGACAGACGGACACCGCGAGGAGGCGCGGAGGGGGGAGAGGACGGACAGACGGACACCGGGGGGAGGCGCAGAGGGGAGGGGGCGGAGAGACGGACCCCGCGGGGGGGCGCAGGGGGGAGAGGACGGACAGACGGACACGCGGGGCGCACGGGCCGGGGGCTCTCACCTGGCAGAAGCACCTCTGCTCCGCGGAGCCCGGCAGCGGCTGCCCGGCGGCCGCCCCGGGTCCCAGCCCCGCCGCCCCGAGCAGCGCCAGCAGCAGCCAGCGCAGGTCGCAGCGGCTCATGGCGCGTGTGTGTGCGGGGGGCCCGGCGCGCGGGACTAGACCCGGCCGGGCGGCCCCGCCCCGCTAGGCGCGGCCGGGATTTCCCGGCCGGGAAGCCGCGGACGTGCGACGCGGCCCGCAGCCGGGCCCCGGCCTGACCTGGCCCTGCCCCATTGGAGGAGCCGGGTGCGGGCGGGCAGCGGTGAGGCGTCCCCGGGGCCCGCCCATCCCTGCGCGGCAGCGGGACCGCTCCGCGCCCAGCCGACAGCCCCTGCACCCGCCCCGAATCGTGCCAGTGCCCGTGGGCCGGGCCGGGCCAGCGAACCCGGCTGCGCTCGGATCTGCCAATGCACCGGGCCCTGGCAACACCCAGTGCACCACAGTGTGCCATGCACCAAACCATGGCAACACCCAGCCGTGCCAATGCA
>NW_020664540.1:13776491-13781964 GCF_002925995.2 Terrapene triunguis | reverse complement strand
TGCCAATGCACCAGGCCCTGGCAACACCCAGCCATGCCAATGCACCAGGCTACACTCGGATTTGCCAATGCACCAGGCCCTGGCAACACCCAGCCATGCCAATGCACCAAAATGTGCCATGCACCAAACCATGGCAACACCCAGCCGTGCCAATGCACCAGGCTACACTCGGCTCTGCCAATGCACCAAAATGTGCCATGCACCAAACCATGGCAACACCCAGCCGTACCAATGCACCAAGTGTGCCATGCACCAAACCATGGCAACACCCAGCCGTACCAATGCACCAAGTGTGCCATGCACCAAACCATGGCAACACCCAGCCGTACCAATGCACCAGGCTGCACTGGCATCTGCCATGCACCAGGCCCTAGCACAGTGGTTCTCAACTTTTTGTACTGATGACCCCTTTCACATAGGAAGCCTCTGAGTGTGGACCCCCCCCCCATAAATTAAAAACACTTTTTAATATATTTAACACCATTATAAATGCTGGAGGCAAAGCAGGGTTTGGAGTGGAGGCTGACAGCTTGCGACCCCCAAAGTAATAACCTCACGACCCTCCGAGGGATCCCAACACCCAGTTTGAGAACCCCTGCCCAAGCAACACCCAGCCATACCAATGCGCCAAAGTGTGCCATGCACCAAACCATGGCAACACCCAGCCATGCCAATGCACCAGGCTACATTGGCATCTGCCGTTCACCTGTTGCAACACCAAGCCATGCCGATGCACCAAAGTGTGCCAGGCACCAGGCCGTGGCAACACCATAAACTGTCATGGGATAAGAGGGAAGCTTAAAGTAACTGATTAAAAGATAGGAAACAAAGGGTAGGAATAAATGGTCAGTTTTCAGAATGGAGGGAGGTAAATAGTGGTGTCCCCCAGGGATCTGTACTGGGCCCAGTCCTATTTAACATATTCATAAACAATCTGGAAAAGGGTAAAAGGTGAGTTGGCAAAATTTGCAGATGATACAAAACTACTCAAAATAGTTAAATCCCAGGCAGACTGCGACGAGCTACAAAGGGATCTCACAAAATCGGGTGACTGGGCAAAAAAATGGCAGATGAAATTCAATGTTGATAAATGCAAAGTAATGCACATTAGAAAACATAATCCCAACTATACATATAAAATGATGGGGTCTAAATTAGCTGTTGCCACTCTTGGAGTCATTGTGGATAATTCTCAGAAAACTTTCATTCAATGTGCAGCGGCAGTCAAAAAAGCAAACAGAATGTTTGGAATCATTAGGAAAGGGATAGATAATAAGATAGAAAATATCATATTGCCTCTATATAAATCCATGGTATGCCCACATCTTGAATACTGGGTGCAGATCTGGTCGCCCCATCTCTAAAAAAGATATATTGGAATTGGAAAAGGTAAAGAGAAGGGCAACAAAAATGATTAGGGGTATGGAACAGCTTCCATATGAGGAGAGATTAATAAGACTGGAACTTTTCAGCTTGGAAAAGAGACAACTAAGGGGGGATATGAAAGAGGTCTATAAAATCATTACTAGTGTGGAGAAAGTAAATAAGGAAGTGTTATTTATTCCTTCTCAAAACACAAGATCTAGGGGTCACCAAATGAAATTAAGAGGCAGCAGGTTTAAAACAAACAAAAGGAAGTATTTCTTCACACAACACGCAGCCAAGCTGTGGAACTTTTTGCCAAAGGATGTTGTGAAGGCCAAGACTATAACGGTTCAAAAAGAACGAGATAAATGCAGGGAGGATAGGTCCATCAATGGCTATTAGCCAGGATGGGCAGGCATCCAAAACCAAACCAACACCAAGCCATGCCAATGCACTAAATGGCACTGGAATCTGCCATGCACCAAACAATGTCAATCCACCAAACTGTTGTTAACTACCGTGCTATCCATCAAATAACACAGGACTCTGATGCACCAGGGCTCCAAACTTTACCAGCATATAGCCATACACCAAACCATGTCATGATTGTAGACCACATCTGGCATCAGCTTGTGCCAGTGTTTCAATCACACATCCAACTTTGTTACAGAACAGCCACACCACACACCAAACTGTGCCAGACTACAGTAGCACTATGCACTGAACTACCATCCACACACAAACTATGCCAATGTATAGCGGCACCATGCACTGAACTATACAAAGCCCAGTCACAATCATACCACACAAGAACCGTGTGACTGACTTCAGCTGATGGCACTCAGCATCTCTGAGGATTGGGCCCTGTATACGTTACAACCATGGCTGAAAGACTTCAACCATGCTGTTGACAACAACCATGCTTCACAAAACATGCTCAAGACAACTTCCACCCAGCAAGGTTATATTATGGCTTCTGATCATGGCTTAACCTGGGCCCTGATCCTGCAAATACTTACGCATATGTGTACGTTTACTCACATCCTATTGAACTCATGGATAAAGAATTTTGCAGGATTGGACCAACGGTTTGTATTGTAAACATGTTGAGGATGGAGACAAACCAAGTGTCGGCACCTCACGGTTTGAAACTAGTTTCAAAAATTGTTACATGTCTTTGTGTGGACTGGTCCAATAGGAGTCAAGAATTTTTACTGTTTATCTATAAACTACTAAGTAAAGCAATACATTCTTTCTTTAAAATGACCTAGTTTTCTCCCTGTGCGTGTCATCAACAGGCAGAACCCTGACACAATCATTCTCTGGAAAGCAGCAGGTAGAGTTTGATAATGTACAAAATGAGTAACTCTGCAAAGGTCACTCAGCTGTTGCAACTGAAACCTTAGTGCAACTCTGATGCTTCCTGACTGCACTGTAGTTAAAGAATGTTTTTGTTGGTTTACCTGCAATTGACTCTTCACTATGCAAATTACATGTAAGTCATTTGATTATTCATGTAATTGTTATATTATAAAACTGATACTATGTGCTTTTGCCACACCCACCATCTGAGGACTCAAAGCATCTCCCAGTAAAAATGGGAAATAAAAATAGCCTTTGCTTTACGAAAAGGGAAATTAAGGCACTGAAGATTAAGGCCAGCATTTTCAACCCTGGGTGCTTAAAGTTAGCCACCTAGCTCCATGTTTAGACACCCGGATAAAAGTGGTCTGGTTTTCAAAAGCACTGATCCCTCACAGCCCGCTTTGACATCCTCCAGTGCAGTGCAGCACATCTGAAAACCACTTCTATTCAAGGCCACATTCCTGCAACTGACAGCATGTGTGTGGACTGCTGTGTCCATTCAGTACCCCAGTGACTTCACTGGGGTTCTGTAGTAAGTGCAGCAGTCTGGCCACATGGACCGCAGTGGAAGATCAGGGCCTAAGGCCCAGATCCTCAGAGGTATTCAGGTGCCTGAAGTGCCCATATACCTTTGAGGATCTGGATCTAAATGCCTAAATATGGAGTTAGATGCCTAAAGTTAGGAACCCATGTATGATAATTTTTGCCGGTGTAACTTGCCAAGGGTTAGACAAACTATCTGTAGCCATAGAACTCAGGTCTTCTGACTCACAGTCCTGTGCTTGATCCACAGGGCCATTTTCTCACCATTTTGCTGCTCACATTTCTTGCATTTGAAGTCTCCTCGTTGTCTTCCGGTGTCTCTTGGAATTCCAGTGGGAAGGTGCTCCATTAGGTTGGCATCAACACAGTGAGATGGCATGACAACTGGATGGCCCTACCACCAAATGCAGTGGAAGTTACTTGTGACTTTATTACCTTGTCTGCCATTTTAATGGCTTCTGAAGCAGCAGTGGCCAGTGGGAATCATGGTCTTCAGTGCCAGGAAGCAGGGAAAGGACTGTGGCCACTGGCCAGGAGAGGAGCCCCCAACCAGATGGCCCATGTCTTCTATAGATCCTAGGGGACCCACAAGGTTTGATGGTGTTGTCACAGTTCAGGGTAGCTACACGTATATTTAACCCTTACTGGTCCAGCAAACTCACCCACGCTTAGGCTTCCAGCCCCCAGTCATCACCTCTCTTGGGAGGACACCATGTCTCTCTCCTTCCTGCCCAGGGTATTTCCAGACTGAACAGTTCCCTGCCTTCATTTTGTTTTTCCTGTCAAAGGATAATCTGCAGAAACAGGCTGACTTGCTTGCTCTTCAGAGACTAATAATGTAACTGCCCACAGTTACAAGTTACCACACAACTCTTTCTAAGCCTAACCCCCCTCCTGTTCACTGGCCCAGTATGAGGTTGTCCAAGCTAGGGTAAGTCGGCTTTGGGGCTTTGGGAAACTGGGCCTGCGGCTCCTCTGTGTGCTCTGTGTTGTGTGTCAGTGGGCATTGACCTCAGACCAAACTCACTCAGACAAACCACCAGGAATGAGGTTTTAGTCTGTAAAGAAACATAAAACAAGATGACAGTCCAGCAGCCTCCTCTTTGCTTGCTTGCCTGGTGCTCCCAGCTTCAGTCAGCTTCCTACCGGGAGGGCAGAGAGTGCGTCCTGGCAGGAACCAGGATGTTCTCCCAACAGGCCGCAATTTGTGATCAGGAACAGTCAGCACGGATTCACCAAGGGCAAGTCATGCCTGACTAACCTAATTGCCTTCTGTGAGGAGATAATTGGCTCTGTGGATGAGGGGAAAGCAGTGGATGTGTTATTCCGTGACTTTAGCAAAGCTTTTGATACAATCTCCCACGGTATTCTTGCCAGCAAGTTAAAGAAGTATGGGCTGGATGAATGGACTATAAGGTGGATAGAAAGCTGGCTAGATCGTTGGGCTCAACGGGTAGTGATCAACGGTTCCATGTCTAGTTGGCAGCCAGTTTCAAGCGGAGTGCCGCAAGGGTCGGTCCTGGGGCCGGTTTTGTTCAATATCTTCATTAATGATCTGGAGGATGGCGTGGACTGCACTCTCAGCAAGTTTGCAGATGACACTAAACTGGGAGGAGTGGTAGATACGCTGGAGGGTAGGGATAGGATACAGAGGGACCTAGACAAATTAGAGGATTGGGCCAAAAGAAACTTGATGAGGTTCAACACGGACAAGTGCAGAGTCCTGCACTTAGGATGAAAGAATCCCATTCACTGTTACAGACTAGGGACCGAATGGCTAGGAAGCAATTCTGCAGAAAAGGACCTAGGGGTTACAGTGGACGAGAAGCTGGATATGAGTCAACAGTGTGCCCTTGTTGCCAAGAAGGCTAATGGCATTTTGGGCTGAATAAGTAGGGGCATTGCCAGCAGATCGAGGGATGTGATAATTCCCCTCTATTCGACATTGGTGAGGCCTCATCTGGAGTACTGTGTCCAGTTTTGGGCCCCACACTACAAGAAGGATGTGGAAAAATTGGAAAGAGTCCAACGGAGGGCAACAAAAATGATTAGGGGTCTGGAGCACATGACTTATGAGGAGAGGCTGAGGGAACTGGGATTGTTTAGTCTGCAGAAGAGAAGAATGAGGGGGGATTTGATAGCTGCTTTCAACTACCTGAAAGGGGGTTCCAAAGAGGATGGATCTAGACTGTTCTCAGTG
>NW_020664540.1:13758924-13776091 GCF_002925995.2 Terrapene triunguis | reverse complement strand
CGAATTATCTAAATTCGGATTAATCCTGTAGTGTAGACATACCCTTAGTCTGTATCCGCAAGAAGAACAGGAGTCCTTGCGGCAATAAATGTGTTAGTCTCTAAGGTGCCACAAGGACTCCTGTTCCTATTGCTGATGTGTGGCTCTTTTAAAAATGGGTCGATTGATACAACTTTGACTTGGAATCATTTTTACAACGTTTCGAGGCAATGCATTTTTTGCACCCCCCCACCCCCAATGCCCTGCGCTCCTCCCGGCTGTAGCCCGCCTGGGGCTGCCCCTGCCCTGCAATTTGCCTCCCTTTCCTTGAGTCCGCCGGGGTGGCGCTAGGACCCTGGGGGGGTGCGCGGCTGGCGGCGGGCAACGCAGCGCCTCTCTGGCGGCGCCGTTCCCCTCCGCGGCGGCAGGGGGCGCTGTCCGCCCGGGCGGGGGACGGGCGGGCCTGCGTGCGCGGGGCGGGGGGAGGTGGCGGCGCGCGGCCCTGCCCCCGGCGGCCATGGCCCTTCCCGGCATTCCCTATGAGCGGCGCCTGCTCATCATGGCGGACCCGAGAGACAAGGCGCTGCAGGATTACCGCAAGAAGCTGCTGGAGCACAAGGAGATCGACGGGCGCCTCAAGGAGTGTGAGCGCCGCGCGCCGCCGGGCCGGGGGAGAGCGGAGCTGGGGGGCCGGGGCCGCTGCCCGGCCACAGCGCTGGGTCATCGGCCGGGGCGGCCGGGCGGGGGAAGCGGAGCGGCCCGGGGCCCCCGCAGTGGGGAGCGGGCGGAGGGGAGGGGAGCGGCGCGGCCCGGGGGGCGAGGGTGACGGGAGGGGGGAGCGGTTCCGAAGGGGGAAGCTCTTGGGGCGGGGGGGCTGGTAGCGCCTGTGCTGCGGCCCCTGGGTATCCGGAGAGGCTGGGCTGGGGGCTCTGGCCCTGATCCAGTGGGGGGAGGGTTGATCCTCTCCCTGGGGAATCCCCATCCTGGGGGGACATGGCTGGGCCCAAGTGTTCCAGCCCCCCCCCCCATTGGTTATTAGGCAGGGAGGGGTTAGGCCCAGCTGAGCTAACACTGTTCACCCAGGGGCAGGGATATGGGCGTATTGACAAGCGATTGGAGACCCTTGTTTTTCCCATTAGCATCCTCCTAGATTTTGTGGCGGCCTTAGCCTAGGATACCTGGTCTGCAAGCCAGAGTTAATGGCTGGGGATCTGTTCTGGGATAGAGTTACTGCTACCAGCAAGAATAGCTCATTGCTGATTCTCCTGTACTGACTTTACCCAGAAACTGTTAAATGCAGTTATAGCTACTCTGCAAATTGGCCAGCCCTTGCACTTGGTTTCTAGTGGATTAAAGGCGTACCGAATCCTTTTCTCTTCTTTTTTTTTTAGTAAGGGAACAACTGAAAGAGCTTACCAAGCAGTATGAAAAATCTGAAAATGACCTCAAGGCTTTGCAAAGTGTTGGACAGGTAAGCAATAATGACACAACTGTGTATGGCACTGTGCGGTAGGTGAACTGTGCGTAGCAAGTTATTACCACAGATGGATTTAAAATTGAAGGCTATAAATGGGATATGATACCATCAGAGCAAATTTGTGCCATGGTGTGGTCTTTACAGGAGGTAAGTACACAGAGTAGGTGTATTTTTAACAGTTGTTCCTGGTGTATGGGGCAATGAGAAAGAAATAGAATAGTAGGCTTTTCCTATGGAGCAAGAAAAGGGAGTAGAAGGTGACCGGCAGAGATGGAGCTGTGAATTTATGTTAAATATTCTATATTCTAATATAATTTCATAGATGTAGCTAATACTTGTTTCAATTTTTTTCATAGATTGTTGGTGAGGTTCTTAAACAGTTAACAGAAGAGAAATGTAAGTTCCCTAGATGATATGTTTTACTTTTTTGAAACCTCTGGTTTTTAAAATAAGCCAATTAAATTATGATTTTTTTTAAAAAGAATGGAATAGAGCATTATTAATTAGACATCACTCTGAAAATACTGTATAATTGCTACTTATTTTGCACTAGCAATTAGGGGGGTTAAAAAGAGTGTGATCTTGTTTTCTCTGTCATTTTCTCTCTCTCTAGTCATTGTGAAAGCTACAAATGGACCAAGATATGTGGTTGGCTGTCGTCGTCAGGTAACTCTGCTTTGCTTGGATATTTTTAAATGGCTTGCTCTTGTATGTAATTATATGTATTATAGTCATTTTTCTTGTTACGCTTTTAAAGTTAGCAAGTTCGTACTTCACTTTTTAAGCTGCGCTTGGCTAACAACATATAGATGTGGTGCTCTCTGCACCCTAGTGATAGGTAGTGATATGCCAGGAATGCTGGAATGAATTCTTGGGAATAATAAAGCAAAGCGGACACAGTCCAAGATGTTACGCTTTTTTTTTTAGTTTTTCAGCTTGATCCTTCTTATACTTAACTTTATAAGCTATTAAGCCTATTCCAGAACCTCATTCCTTAAATGTTTAGAAACCTTCTAATTTCTATCTTAAATCTACTCATGGCCAGTTTATCCTCATTTGTTCTTCTGCCAAAGTTGTCCTTTAGCTTAAATAGCTCTTCTCCCTCCCTGGTGTTTACCCACTCGATGTATTTTAGAAAGAGCAATCCTTTTCCCTCTCCGCCTTTGTTTTGCCAAGCTCTGCTAGCCAAGCTCTTTTAGTCTCCTCCCATAAGATAGACTTTCCATTCCCCTTATCATCCTAGTAGGACTTCTCTGTACCTGTTCCAATTTGAATTCATCTTTCTTGAATGTGGATGAGCAGAGTTGTCCACAGTATTCCAGATAAGGTCTTAGAAACTTTGACTGTTTGGAAAGGTTTCACTTCCATTGTTAACCACAGGGTCTGCACAACCTCCCTTTGGCTTCCTTTGTGACTTTCCCTTCTCCATCCTAGTTGAAAACTGAATTCATAGTCCAGTGCATTAGGCCTAACTTCATGAAACTGTTTTTTCCCTTGATAGCCTCCCAATCTACCCCATTGACTACTTTTTGTGACAGTCAAAAATCAGCTACAACTCTACTACAGGACATGACTAGCTTTCTCTCTAAATGACCTTGCAGAACCTTTATGCTTTCTGTTCAAGAGTCTGGTGTCTGTCTGCCTAGATTTTATAAGGTGGTTCATTGCTCATGAGATCTGAGTATATTTCACACAAAATAAACCCTCTTCTAAAATAATTCCAATTCTTCCCTATTCCTTGTCAGCAGGAATAAACTTCAAGTTACTCTTGGGATTTTTGTATAAAAATGTGAGATGCTGATTTCGGAGGGTTATTGCAGGAAATGGTTGTCTTTCTCTAGTGTCATTCCTCCACCTTTTTCCTGCTACCTCATATACTTCTATCAAAATGAAAATGAATGAGATGATGCTGTTGCCATAGCCAATGATATGACATTTTAGGCTGCTGGCATTGGAAAGAAAACAGTAAGGGCCTGTCTACACTGCCACTTTACAGCGCTGCAACTTTCTCGCTCAGGGGTGTGAAAAAACACCCCCCTGAGCGCTGCAAGTTTCAGCACTTAAAGTGCCAGTGTAGACAGTGCTGGGAGCCACTCCCCTTGTGGGGGTGGGTTTTTTTACAGCGCTGGGAGAATTCTCTTCCAGCGCTGGTGCCACGACTACACGGCCACGTTAAAGCACTGCCAGCAAAGACATACCCTAACATGGCGCTGTTAGGGACTGTTTACCTGGTAATGGGCCACTAAATGGTATGGACTGAAAATGTGATCCATTTTTGATGTTTAGCAGGGAATAGCCATCTGATGTTGGGTTTTTTGTTTTAAATCTACTTTCCAAGATGTCTTTTAAGTCACTTTTTATGTAGGGCCTGTTCATTGAAAGTGGTCTGAATTGTAGAACCAGCAGAGGGAGTACAAATTAATCCCTAGTTGGTGGTCGATACATACTTTATGTAGAAAACAGGAAGTGAAAAGAAATACCCTTAAATTTCAAGTTTCATATGTATCTTCTAAATAGAGGATGACAAAATTGGTAGAGGGTGAAAAGTCACGTTTCCAAGAAGATATAAACAATGTTACACTTCTGGTTTTTTTTTTAAATCAAATCTGCCAGTAACTTCTGAATATATAAAATATGCTGTCTAATTTAGTGTTTTTAATATTCTTGGAAGGAGGCAGCCATTATTGAGACTTCTGACATATAATCCTAACATATTCTCCCATATTTAGAAAAATCTAAAGCAGAAAGAAGACAATGTGACTTAATATTAGTATCTGAGTTGATCTCCACTAGAAAGGAAAGAAACCAAACCTCATTATAGATATTAACTTTACCCTCGTTTGATTGCAGTGATCCAAACACTAAAGTAACTGCATAGTTTTTAACGATTATTCCCTAGACAGTTCCGTACAGCACAGGCCCACTTCTTGTAAATGGTGCAGCAGGATGAACAATGAATTTTCTAAGGGCCTACAACATTAAATATACCTTATTTTTGGGCATGGAAGGGTTGATGTTGATGGGCTAGCTCAGGGGTCGGCAACCTTTCAGAAGTGGTGTGCCGAGTCTTCATTTATTCACTCTAATTTAAGGTTTCGCGTGCCAGTAACACGTTTTAACGTTTTTAGAAGGTCTCTCTATAAGTCTATAATATATAACTAAACTATTGTTGTATGTAAAGTAAATAAGGTTTTTAAATGTTTAAGAAGCTTCATTTAAAATTAAATTAAAATGCAGAGCCCCCGAACCGGTGGCCAGGACCCAGGCAGTTTGAGTGCCACTGAAAATCAGCTCGCGTGCCACCTTCGGCACACGTGCCATAGGTTGGCTACCCCTAGGCTAGCGTTTGTCTGGATAATAAAGTTGTAATTCTTGAATAAAAAAACTTCTTGTAAAATGCCAAGAGCCTAAGCATTACACCAAACAATCAACATGTATTTATCCATCACTGTTCCCAAAATGGTGAAATATCAAGGGAAATAATTTCCTGTGTATGGTACAGGTGCAGATGAGCGCTAATTTACTTGGTGCAAGTGGGTCTGCCAAGTATGGGGAGTGGCAGGGTTCTGATTAAGGCAGGATATAATGCTTTAATTGGTCCTTTTTTGTAAAATTTGTAATTATGTTGCAAGTTGATTTTGTGTGAGGGGTGAAGTACCATCATGGGTCAGGAATGGTCTAAGCAACAGGAAGCAGAGTGTAGGACGGGGTGGGCAAACTACGGGTTGCGAGCTCCCGCTGGGTCGGGGGCCGCACCACGCGGCTCGGCCCCGCTCCGCCAGGGGTGCTGGGTCGGGGGCCGCACCACTCGGCCCCGCTCCACCGGGGCGCTGGGTCGGGGGCGTTGGCTCGGGGTCTGGACCATGCGGCTTGGCCCCGCTCCGGCCGGGGCGCTGGGTCAGGGGCCGCACCACGTGGCTCCTGGAAGCTGTGGCATGGCCCCGCTCCAGCTCCTACACGCTCCAATGGGAGCTGCAGGGGCGGTGCCTGCAGATGGGGCAGCGTGCAGAGCCGCCTGGCCGCGTTTCCGCGTAGGACCCGGAGCTGCTTCCGGGAGCCACTTGAGCGCTGCTCAGAGCCTGCCCCCTGAGCCTCTCCTGCCCAGTCCTGATCCCCCTCCTGCCCTCCAAACCCCTGACTCCCAGCCCAGAACACCCTCCAAACCCCAAACTCCTCATTCCCAGCCCCACCCCAGAGCCCTCACCCCCTCCTGCACCCCAACCCCAATTTTGTGAGCATTCATGGCCCGCCATACAATTTCTATTCCCTGATGTGGCCCTTGGGCCAAAAAGTTTGCCCACCCCTGGTGTAGGAAGACATGGTCAGCAAAACTGCCTGCCCGAATTGCAGTGGAAGTGGAAACCACTAGATTCCCCTTGATCAGCTCTCTTCACGTGTGTCTGAGGAAGAAGGGAAGGTCACCATCTGAATCCTTGCTGAGACCAAACACTTTTTCTGTCATACCAAACAAGAACAATTACTGCAGAAATATAGAATTCCATCACTTTGCTGTTTGAGTCAATTTCTAATAGAAAAATCTTTTGTGAAACTAGCTTGACAAAAGTAAGCTGAAGCCTGGGACGAGAGTTGCTCTGGACATGACCACACTAACTATTATGAGGTAAGCTTTTGCCACCAAGATTTTTTTTTTCTTTATGTGAAGGATAGAGTTGGTCTAAATATGTTGCAGATATTAGGTATGAATAATAAATCTTGTACTGCTTTAAAAATTCTTCCAAATACATATATACATTATATAGGCAAATGCTTCCAGGGTGGTCTTACAGATTTGAGAGCTGATCAAAATGTTTTGTTTGAAATTTACTTTTTAGTCAAAACAAACTTCTGTGAGAAATGTCTGTTTTTGTCAGTTTGGGGTATTTTGTTGAATTCCCCCCCCCCCCCCCAAGTTTAATTTTTGAAAAGTTTCTGACTGCCAGTCTTCAAGTTTTATTGCAAAGATGAAAAAATGTTTATTACTAAATTTTGAGGGAATTTTTTTGTCAATTTTTCACAGGGGAAACAAGCATTTGCCAACCAGCGCTAAGATTTATTTAAATGACTGAGTATACAGTGTTTGCAGAATGAAAAGATAACATCTGTTTTATTAATACTCAAATGCTACAGATACTTGCCAAGGGAAGTGGATCCATTGGTTTACAATATGTCTCATGAAGATCCTGGGAATGTTTCTTATTCCGAGATTGGAGGGTTATCGGAACAAATCAGGGAGCTAAGAGAGGTACTGAATGTTTAATTACAGAAATACTTACTGAATAGAGGTACACCTCTACCCCAATATAACGCTGTCTTCAGGAGCCAAAAAATCTTACCGCGTTATAGGTGAAACCGCGTTATATCGAACTTGCTTTGATCCGCCGGAGTGCGCAGCCCCGCCCCCCCGGAGCGCTGCTTTACCGCGTTATGTCCGAATTCATGTTATATCGGGTCGCGTTATAGGGATAGAGGTGTATCTGCTCTGAGGAAAAATTGTACTTCATGTTGTGCCAGGTGGGTTGAAAGGTCTAAAAAGTCTAATACATGCTATTTAAAGATGATCAGGAAAGGTTTATATACTGATAGTTTTCTGACGGGAGGGGGAGGGTTTTCGTTTCCGTGCCATAAGCATGTAGATGATAATGTTATATCATGTTTTTAATCTTAAACAATCATGAGACTGGATATTAAAGAATAGCATTATTTGCACCTTATTAACTTCATGTAGGAAGGAGAGCTTTTAGGACACTATTTAAAAATACTTTTTGATCTCCGTTAATGTACATAGTGCTCAACATAGCCTCTGAAAGAACAGGGGCCTAGACCAGATTGCAGGCAATCTGGCTCTGAGGAATATAACGTGCACGTCTACAATTCAGGTACAAAAGGGTGTGGAGATGCAAATGAGATGAACATTGGGAGGCTAGACTAAAATAGGTGGGTTTGAAGGATGCTTCCAAGTCGAGGGGGTGTCATGAAGTAAAAGTGCAACACACGATGGAAGAGAACGACAAAGGGCCAAATTCTAGTCTTTGCACTGGAGTAACTATTGAAATGAGTTACTCTGGATATTCATGTGTATGACTGGGGGCAGAACTTTGTCTAAAGGAGCAAGTTACAGGAAGGTTTAGACAAGACGTCGGAAGGATTGGAATAAGAGCAGAGACGGAGTTGTGCAGATCCTCAGATTTAATCCATAAAACAGGCAAAGGAAAAACTCCCTGACAGCATTTCTATAGCTAACACTTTCTGATCCTGTAGAAAGAGATTGTGCTTGCTGGGATTAGTAGTGTCTTGTAGAAGAAAAGAATGAAGATATCGGGAAATCCATACCTATATATTGTACCATAAATATATATACCATAGCATCTAAGCATACAGTAATATAGTCAAGGATCTCTTTAAAACTAAACACTACTTACCTACCTCTTTTCTCAGGTAATAGAGTTACCGCTTACAAATCCAGAATTATTTCAGCGTGTGGGAATTATACCTCCAAAAGGCTGCTTGCTGTATGGCCCACCAGGTGAGTACACGTCTGTAGCTGCCTTTCATTTCCAGTTTTGAGTTCTGTCCATAATTAAGGCAGAATGAGACTTCGTGTCCATAAACCTATTATCTAGGTATCTGAATTTCAGTTCTCCTTACAACAGTAGTCTCTCAACTTTTTACCTTGCACCCCCCGTTACCACGTCCATGGCCCCCTGGGGCCGGGAGCGGGAATGCAGCTCTGAGAGTGGGGGACCTGGACAGGGATAAGGGGGCCACAGCTGGGGGGGGGGCCGCCCCCCCCCCCCCGGGTGTGGGGCCAGCAACTGGGGAACAGGGACGGAGCTGGGTGGCGTTCGCTCCCTGTGGGGGCTGGCCTGGGCTCCAGCTGCGTTCCTCCGTTCCACAGTTTGGGGGCCTCTGCCTTACAATATAATTAGTGCTGAGCTGCCCCCCTTGGAAACCTGTTGCTGTATTCTATTATACTTCTACCCTTGAAATATATTTCAGTCTGTAACTTTAGCGATTGGTCTACAAGTTGAACAGCTTCAATCTCTGTCTGTCCAGGTACTGGGAAAACACTACTAGCCAGAGCTGTTGCAAGCCAACTGGACTGCAATTTCTTAAAGGTAAAACAATGGCATTCTTTTCAAATAGTGACGGTCCCTCGGGTTGTACTTCAGTCTGTTTGCTCATGTTACTGTTCATTTTCAACAGGTCGTGTCTAGTTCTATTGTAGACAAGTACATTGGTGAAAGCGCTCGGTTGATCAGAGAAATGTTCAACTATGCCAGAGATCATCAGCCATGTATCATTTTCATGGATGAAATAGATGCTATTGGTAAGGCTAATGGACTGTAAGATGGCTAAAGTCTCTTGTGATTATTTAAGCCAGCTCTGAAGTAATAGTCTTGCTTTTCTTAAAAAGGTTAATACAAAGTTGATTGTCAGGGAACCTTTCTGTGCGGAATTAACAGGGTAGAGGAGATCTCTCCTTTCAACTTGCTTCTGGAGCCCATTACAGCTAACTTAAAATGAGACCTGTTTGCATTTGGCTTGGATCTTTGACCAAGATACATAGCACTCTTAAACATGCATTTAACTTTACCTAACACTTAATTTGATTTTTAGTATTTTAACATTTATTTAGCTCAGAAACCATTTTGATGCTTAAAAAAAAAAAAAAAAAAGTACAGGTAACTTCCAAATTTAATATATATTATAGGTGGCCGTCGTTTCTCTGAGGGAACTTCAGCTGATAGAGAAATTCAGAGAACCCTAATGGAGGTAAATGTCTAATATGTAATCTTTTATAGTAAAGAGGAAAATAGATGTGCAAATCCATATATTATCCAGATTGTTAGAACGGTTGCTGTGCTAATGTCATGTTAAAAGCGAACTGAGATACTTCACTAAAAAAATGCAGTTAAAACGGTTTGAGATCCAAAATGCATAGGCCACGTATTTGTATGTAATTAACTTCAAAAGTGATTTGAGAGCCTCTTTCTGCCAAGACTTAAGCTCAGGCTTCTGCGCTTCGTCCACAAGAACTGACTACACCGACACTTAACGCACCTTGTTTAGATGTTGGAGGACATCAACTCTTTTAAGGGAAAAACCTCCCTGCAGAATCTCTCTGCAGGTTAGAGGCTTTCTGTTCAAAAGATATCTAAAGTTAAAAACACACATTGTCTTCAATTTGGGATATTAAATACAACGGTGAACTAAGGTAATTGGAAACGGAACACTCAATCATGTTAAGAGAATTAAAAAATAAATAAATCAGTAACACAATTCTTAGTAAGAATTCTAGGTCTGATTAGTGTGCGTGATCCCACTGGTCTGGTTTGTTTTCCCAGCCCAAAAAGAATGCGTATTAAGCAAATATATCTGCCTCACTTGTAGTATAAAATAATCACAAAGAATAGAGGTTTGAGTTTTCCATAGCAGAACTGGATATATCTAATGAAATGTCTTCAGGGGTGATTGAATATTCTAGGAGCTCTTCTGCAAACATAGTTTGTGTGAATCATCCTATATTGAAAGTATAACTGCCAATCACTGGCTTTTAGTATTTGGAGTTAAAAAGAGAGAGAATGCAAGGTGACTAGAATGTTGCAATCTTCCATTTTTGAGCTGTTTTGTTCCTACTTTTTGTCCAATTTTTTTTAAAGTTTTCCTTTATGGAATATATGGGGAGCTGTGGTATTCTTGGATCATCACAGTTAAGAATCGGGTAGCATCGTTTTAGGATTGTTTCCATCGCTCCTTTTATCTGTAATGATCACTAGTGAAAATGAAGTGTGTGGAAGATGGTGTGAGCTATTAGATTTATGAACACGTTAAGTTTTAAAAAAATTCCTTGTTTTAAAAAAAAATGTCAATTTCCTCTAGTTATTGAATCAAATGGATGGATTTGACACTCTGCACAGAGTTAAAATGATCATGGCTACAAATAGACCAGACACTTTGGATCCTGCATTGCTGCGTCCGGGAAGACTGGATAGAAAAATCCGTGAGTTGACATCTTCATTCTTAAATGCATGTGTAATTCTGAATTACCCTTGTTCACCCATTTTAATTAAAAAAAACCCCAACCCTCTCTTTTTAGATATTGATTTACCAAATGAACAAGCCAGATTAGATATATTGAAGATTCATGCAGGTCCTATCACTAAACATGGTGAAATAGGTAAGTACGCGAGCTGCTTAAATATTTCTCCCGAGTGTAAAAGTGAGGGGAAGGTGAATTGGTTACTGGTTACCCTAACACCTACCTTCCCAAAAATGTTCCTCAGTATTTCTTAAATAGATCCATACTGAACCATTGGTGAACCTCACTTTGTAAAAATATGAGGGTTAGGGATATAGTAACCCTCCTAAATTTGGCTACGAATCAGAGAAACTGTCTGATTTACATCTGGTTGGACTCTTTCCATTGTATCATGGAAGACCTTGCTGTAAGCAAACATTCCCATTTGTCCAAAAAAAAAATAAAAAAAAATTAAACCTTAGAACCATATATGGGTCTGAAAACAAACAAGGGTATTTCTGTCCAAAAGGAAAACTCTGAAAGTTCTGAGCAACTGAAAAGTGGGTTTTACATGGAAATCTTTTTAATTGCAGCAGTATTGCTGTTAGGTTGTGCTGTAACTGTGGCTTGAAAAAGAATGCACTTGCCATTAAGGAGTAGGGCACATTTTATCTGGGACATGGGTGGGAGAGGCAGCTACACAGTGAAACTGACAAGATTCTGGTCAGTTATGTTACTGCAGACTGACCAGAATCTTGTTGGCTTCCCTCTGAGATTGCCTTGAGGAAATCTGTGAGAAGCAGCCGAGACACTGTGAAGTTATCAGGAACTTGGGGGTGGGGTGGAGAAGAGGACATGAAAACAGGAAGGAAGAGAGACTGAGAATAGCACACCTCTTCACTACTGATGGAGGGCTTTTCCCCTGCCTGTTGTTTCCAAGAGATGTGAGATGGGAAGAGGAAGAGTCTCCCCCTCACAGGAAGAAGAGAGAGGAGCTCAGTGTCAGACACCTACTACCTAAAGCTGATACAAAAGAGAACTGTGAAGTTGAATCGAGAGAGCACCTGAAAGAAACCCCAGTGTACCCTTTTCAAGAAACCAGATAGGAGCATGAGCAGTACTAAGCTCTTTAGCAGGGTACTGTCTAGTTCAGGGGTCGGCAACCTTTCAGAAGTGGTGTGCCGAGTCTTCATTTATTCACTCTAATTTAAGGTTTCGCGTGCCAGTAATACATTTTAACCTTTTTAGAAGGTCTCTCTCTATAAGTCTATAATATAGAACTAAACTATTGTTGTATGTAAAGTAAATAAGGTTTTAAAAATGTTTAAGAAGCTTCATTTAAAATTAAATTAAAATGCAGAGCCCCCCGGACCGGTGGCCAGGACCCGGGCAGTGTGAGTGCCACTGAAAATCAGCTCGCGTGCTGCCTTCGGCACGCGTGCCATAGGTTGCCTACCCCGGTCTAGTTCTTGGACCCAGTGTGAGGGACACCTGTTTTTTGTATCAGTGTCTGGTCAGTAGGTGTCAGACGTCTCAAGCCTTGGCTGTAACTTTTAAAATTCTTTGTGAAGATAAGTAATCTGCAAACTGTTTCCATTTTTGTGATCTTACAAATGTATGTAGATTTGCTAGACTAGAATGCCACTTAATTACAGTAATGATATAGCTATGGCTCAGGTGGAAATATTAGTTCCAAGTTTTCAGATTCTTAACATAAAATAAAAATACCATTTCAGCTAGTGTCTTGTGGTGTTCATAATGAAAAGGGAAATTATTTTGAAAAGTTTTTGGTAAAAATCAGATTTGTGGTTTAAGATACTTGAATTTAAGTTATGGGAAAAATGATTTAATTCAGATTCTCAGTATTTTGTACCTCCAACTCAAAATTGAATATGCAGTCAAAAATTTGATGGAAATCTGAAATGCACAGAACTTGTGAACTTATACCCTAGAAACTGTAACCTAGCTACACACTTTGTGGATGTGTAATAATAGCAGATAGTGCTTTTAACACTACTTTTTTTTTTTTAAGTCCATTGGCCTAGGGGGCCAAGTTATGGTTATTGTGGGAATAATAAATGTTGAAATTAATTTTATTCAGATGCATCTAAATCTCAACTATAACATTGATTTAACATACAACTTTTATATTTAATTCTGTGTATGTACGTTCAAATTAGTAATTTTTAAATAAAATAAACCCAAAACAATTATATCTAGATTTCTATGTTAATGGGGGAATAACATAGCTGGTAAATACAATCATCAAGGTAGCTAACTTTTTCACTTGCACTGAGAAGCAAAGTAGAATGTTCAGGGTTTTTTTTTATAGCTGATGCTGCACTCCAATGGAACACAAACTACTTTGTACTTCTAGTTAATTGGCATTCTTGTTTTGTTAATAGATTATGAAGCAATTGTGAAGCTTTCAGATGGCTTTAATGGAGCGGATTTGAGAAATGTCTGTACTGAAGCAGGTAAGAGGCTCCTCACTTGTATTCATTTGCTCAGTTCTTAATTTTGATGTGCTGAATCTTGCTATAAATGTTAAATATTCATGACTAGTTTCTCTGATCTGTTCTTAGTATAATAGATGAACATGAGGTTCATAAACATTTCATTGTTTTAAATGCATTCATTCTTGAGGGTCGTCTAGCATTTACATTTTTTACATCAGTGGCTGGAAACTTAGGTTAACATAATAGTGAGTTTCACTGGTAAGTTTCAAAGCACTATAAAAATTAATCTCTTGAAACTGGCATTGTGGTCAAATGCACACTGGAAAGGATCTGTACATATGCCCATACACCTTAAAAGTGTGGGGAGAAGTAGTAAGATGAAGTTCCCTGAAACTGGATGAAACATGTCTATCCAACTTGGACAAAAATCTGCTTTTTTAAAATATTTCTTTACGGCTTATACCAGTACAGAAAGTAGTATAGAAAATGAGTTTTTTGGGATCTCTCTCTCTCTCCTATGTGTTCCTGCCTTATTCTTCTTGAGAAAATATTGTCCACTCAGGGCTTGTCTACACTGGGAAGCTAACTGGTGTAGCTGTAATGGAATAATTATACCTCTATAGCTAAGCTGATATAACAGCCCTGTGTGGATGCTTCTTGCCTGAATAAAAGTGACTTTATTCCAGAATAATTACTCTGCTTCCAAACATATCTGAGGTGCATGAAAAGAAATACAAAACTGATTAAAGTTACTCACTGAATCTCCATATGGAATATGTAATTTTTAACTTTGATCCTTTCAATGTTATTTTAATTACGAAGTGATAGACTTTATGGAATGTTTCAGTCCTATATTATTGCTGCGAGTAACACTAACTCTCTGTAAATATCTAGCAATTTCTCAAATTGTTCTTCACAGGTATGTTTGCAATTCGTGCTGATCATGACTTCGTAGTTCAGGAAGACTTCATGAAAGCTGTTAGAAAAGTAGCTGATTCTAAGAAGCTGGAGTCTAAACTGGATTACAAACCTGTTTAAATTAACCAGATAGTTAATGATCGACTGCACAGGAGATATTGGATTAATGTATAGAAGAAGAGAAATAATGTACCTCTTGGCTATGATCTTATTACAAGTGTATGTATAACACCATAAGCAAGTAATTGATGCTAGTTACAAGTCGGCTACAGAAGTGTGTTCTGTACAGTTCTGAAAATGTGGCATTCATTGCAGCCCAAGTTAAGGAGTGAGATGTGTTCTCATAACAATTACTGTGTGAATTTATAAACATACCCAAATGGTTGAACTTAGCAAATTTTAAGAAAGTCAGTGCATTTCCTGGCATTTTATATCATTTTCCTTTAAACAGTTGAATAAAACTTCTTTAAGTCTTTCATATGTACCTCCTCTCTACCTCTTTAGATAAGAGCATTCATTATAGTTCTTTAGGTACTTAAAGTGCTACTTATCTCTGATATTAATGATCATGTTCCATTTAGGCATGTATTTTGATAAACAATCTATACAAAATTCTCTACTGGTAAAACTGGTGTGTCAGATACAATGTACCTAAAACACAAGTTAGGAAATGTAATCTAATGAGCTCTTAATAGTGTGTAACAATTTCATGTTGCCTGTCCATGTGGAAGAGGGTAGGGTACTATTTTTGTTTCAAGATTCCACTGTTGAAACCTGGGGAAGGGATTCAGTTGGAACTAAAACGTAAATGATCATTGCTCAAAATGCATTAACTAAACAAAATATTTGTTATAGCCTGATTTCGGTTAGCACAGTTCTTTTAAAAGGTTCATATATACTTCTCTGAAAGTGCCACATCCTAGATGTTTGTAGGTAACCTACACAGCCAAATAGCATTTTGATTTTTATAAAAACCACTTAACTCAGTGTTTAAAGAATAACAGTATCGGGGCCTCAATCTAGTACTACTAAAACTGTCAAGCAGGTGAGGCTTAATTTATTTTGGTTTAGATACCTTTGTAAAAACAGCTCTCCTCCCACTAGGCGATCCAAGTCACTTTTTAAAATATGTCTCTCACTCCACCTTCCCAGCTGTCATTTCTGTCATATAGCAACTGAGACTATCCTCCATAAACTAGTAAAACTGTATCATCTAAACTACACTGTTTTGGGAGTGGCAGGGAGATGTATGGAATACACAGAGAGGGCTAAGTATTGTTCTGCTGTGGATTGTAACGGTGTAACGGGCCAGAATTTGGCCTGCTGCCTAATACCTCCACATGTACTGGGAACTGTTTACTGCAGCTGCTAATTTGAGTAATCATTCAAGCACCATAAAACAGCTTTAACTCAGAAGCCAAGGAGTGCTTTGTTCACGCAGTTCAGCACATCGCATCAATGTGGATTTTTTTCATTCCACTTTTGATGTGTGTCGGGAAAGGTTTTCCATAGTGCTTGTATTTTACTTCAACTTTTGGGTAAATTTTACAAACATCACAAGAGTGATGCTTCTGTATGTATTAAGACTCCATTTTTTGGCCACTTCTGACTCCCCCAACTCGATTATTCTGTGCCTATCCAACTCCCAAACAAGTTAGATTAAATTTTCTAAAGCCATGCCATTTCAGTTTGCCTTATGTGCCAGTACAGAATGAACTGTAGTACTATCCTTGTTTAAACCACGAAAGAGCTTTTAATAAACTAGTTTAAAATAAAGAACTGAAACTACTGCAATGCACAGGCAACAGTATTTTGATAAGTGGATACAACAAGCTAATGATTATCATTACATATGAAAGAGCATGCATGTTTATCTCAATGTAATAGTAAAACAGGCTTGTACAACATTACCTTGTCTATAGTGTCAGTGGTATAAAATGTCAGTGTCAATTTATTTCCATTATGAAACCACTCTGAATAGGGCCAGATGTCCAATATGCATGGTTAAATGCTGCTGTTACAGAAAGTCTAAATGTATTTAGAAACAATTAGATGAAAGTTTAATAAAATGGAATAGATCTACAGCCATCTTATAATATATACAAATTTGTTACATGAGTTTGGAGATGATGAACGGGATAGGTAGAGAAACTGATTCCTAGATCACTACATTCTAACTAAAACCCTCTTATGCTCAAGCTAAAACATAGCATGTTACAAAGATCCATATATCTCTTGTGCATACAACTGAATGTCTGTCTGCTGTTTTGCTAATACCTAAGTTGTTTTAGTCACTTCACTGTGAGCAAATCCTCCCTTCAGCATTGAGGTCAGTAGACATATTTGGTTCCTGGCTGTGAAGCAGAGCAAATAGGCAAGATTTGTTCAAGTGAGGTGGCAAGAGCAGAATACAGTAGAACCCCATTTATCTGACTCTCCATATTCTGGCTCTCCGCAGTAACCAAACAACCAGGACTCCAGGGCCAAAAGTGGGTGATCTCTCCTGTGGCTGCTAGAAGGTGCTGCAACAACGCACTTTCCCTTTCTCTGGATTTTTGATCTGATCTGGCCCCAGTCCCGATTAGATCCGATAAATGGGGTTCTGCTTTAGTTATTTCCTTTTGAAGGGTAGTGCCTAAGGCTAATATCTTTGCTGCAACTACACACTCACAGCTGGCCTGTGTCAGCTGACTTTGGCTTGTGGGGCTCAGACTGCAGGGCTGTAAAACTGCTATGTAGATGTTTGGGCTGGGGCTGGAGCCCAGGCTCTGGGACCCTCCCCCCTTGTGGGGTCCCAGAGCTTGAGCTCCAGTCTGTGCCCAAATGCCTATATAGCAGTTTTACAACCCTGCAGTCTGAGTCCCACAAGCCTGAGTCAAGTTAGTTGCAATGTAGACATACCCCAAGAGGCCCAGTCATGGACCAGGACTCTCCTGGGCTAGGTGCTGTACATGCAGTGAACAAAGAAACAATTCCTGCCCCAAAGAGTTTACAATCTAAGGAAAAGATGAGAAAATAGGTGGACACAGACAGCTGGGATGGACAAGGAAACATTGAGTCCATGTTGGTCAGCATGATAGGCAGGGATCACAGCCCACCATTTGCCTATTTATTTATTTGTAGGCATAGTAGTAAACGTTTGAAGGAGGACAATGAGATAGCTTTGTGGATATTTACAGGGAGCTCCTCCCACAGATGAGGCAGCACTGGGGAAAGCACAAAGGGGAAAATTTAACGGGTTATTCAGGCTGGTATCATTGGCTGATCAGAGCAGGAGTTGATATCTTTATAGCATATGAAATGACAGGTAGGTAG
>NW_020664540.1:13713357-13758914 GCF_002925995.2 Terrapene triunguis | reverse complement strand
GGCTGGGCCCCGCCCCCGGGCTCTGACGAAGCTGGGCCCCGCCCCCGGGCTCTGCTCCGGCTGGGCCCCGCCCCCAGGCTCGCGGGAGGCGGGGCGGGGGCGCTGCTGGAGCGGCGCCCGGCGGGCGGGGAGCGGCGGCCGCGGGAGGGAAGCAGCATGGCGGCCGGGTGCGAGCCGCTGAGCGCGCCGCCGCCTTCCCCTCCTGCCGCTCCCGTGGCGGGGCCCGCGGGCCCGTTGCCCGAGTAGCCAGCGCCGCCCGGAGCTCGCCCGGCCATGGAGCTCGCCCGCCCGGCCTTCCCGGCGCTGCCGCAGGCCAAGGAGGACTCCGAGGTGAGCGGCCCGGCCGCGCGCTCAGGCCTGGGGACGGGGCGTCCCCTCCCCCCGCAGCGCTCCCGCTCCACCTGAGGGGCCCGAGCGCCGCGGGAGCGGCGCCCCCTCCCTGCCGTCCCATGGGGCCCTACTGCCTCCCCCCTCTCGAGACACCCCCCCCTTCATCGCGGGGGCCCTCCTGCCCCCGGGGGGGGCGTGACCCCCACCCTCTTCCTTCCCCTTGGGACCTCTGCTGAGCCCCCCTGCCCCGTACAGGGGCGCTGGGACCATTAGTAGCGTGGGGGTGCTGACCCATTGAACCCCTTCCAGCCAGGGGGTGCGGCAGCCCCCCTAGGGGCCTAGGGACCCTCCCTCCCGTGCCTCCTAATGAGAGACTTCTCTAAGGGTCACTTCTGATCCCTCTGCTGAATAAACCTGCCCGCAAGGTCCTACCTGCCCGCAGGTGAATGTGGCAGCACCCCGTCCCCACTAGGCACCCCCCTCGTACCCCAGCCTGCCACTGAACATAGCGCCCTCTCCCCTCTGTTGGGATCAGAGGGACTTTCCCCCTCTCCTGCCATCTGCCACTGCCTGTAAGGTTGCCCCTGGTTTGATAGTGCGCTGCGGGACACTTGTCTGCTACCTCACTTCTTAGACATTGAGGGGAATGGGTCACCTGGAAATCCCCTCTCCAGGTGTGTGGCATTTACTGATTGAGATACAGTCGAAACAGTTTGGAGCACTGGGTGTTCCTTTGTTGAGGAAATATTTTTAATATTCAAGAGCTGCGGCTGCCCCGCAGTTTAAGACAGGTGGCAATATCGGCTAAGACAAAACTACTCCCTGTGTGGTGTCAAAAGAGCAAGGTCGGTTTGGTGTTTGATTTCTGAACGTGGCGTAAATCTGTCGTGCCAGTCTTGGGTACGGGTAATGTGTTTTCATATGTTGCAAAGGCACAATTTTCCCCTTTTTTGATAATGTCATATGGGTAGGGCCCTACCAAATTCACAGTCCATTTTGGTCAAATACAGAGTCATGGGATTTTAAAAATTGTAAATTTCATGATTTCAGATATTTAAATCTGAAATTTCATGGTGTTACAACTGTAGGGCTCCTGACCCAAAAGAGGGTTGTTGGGGGAGGTTGCATGGTTATTGTAGGGGGTTGCGGTATTGCCACTGTTACTCGGGTGCTGCTGGTGTCAGCGCTGCCTTCAGAGCTGGGTGATGATAGAGCGGTGCCTGCTGGCCCAGAGCCCAGCACTGAAGGCAGCGCCAGCAGCAGCGCAGAAGTCAGGCTGGCATGTTACTGTATTGCCACCCCGACTTCTGTGCTGCTGCCTTCGAAGCTGGGCCCTCACCATTCTCCGGCCACGCAGCTCTGAAGGCAGCGGCACAGAAGTAAGGGTGAAATGTATGGTATTGCCGCCCTTACTTCTGCACTGCTGCTGGCAGAGTGCTACCTTCAGAGCTGGTTGCCCAGCTAACAGCTACCATTCTCTGGCCACCCAGCTCTGAAGGCCACGCAGAAATAAGGGTGGCAATACCATGACCCCCCCTACAATAATCTTGCAATCCCTCCCCCCACAACCATCTTTTGGATCAGGACCCCCAGTTTGAGAGAAACTAGTCTCCCCTGTGAAATCTGTATAAAAGTACACAAAAGACCAGATTTCACGGTCTCTGACACGTTTTTCATGGCTGCAAAATTTGTAGGGCCCTACATATGGGGAACACAAAATGCCACTGTGTTTATGGTTGGATGTTGATAGGGTCTGAAATCTTGACAGTTTTATAAATTGCTGCATACTTCACAGATGCTAGAAATTATTACATCAGTATTGATGGGGATTATTGTTGATTGCTTGTTTTGTGTTATGGTAAGCTATTTGCAATACCTAATTTATTATATCTAATTTCTTGTTTTGGTACTATTTCTTTAATGCCCTTTTCCCTACTAGGTCTGGTAACTGTCTAAAATTTTAGACACATTCTCAAACACAAATATTTTGCATCTGAACTCAAGTTACAAGTTGTGTTTGCAACTGACTGCAGGGTAGTCAGTAGTATAGCTGTTTGTTTAAACAAGATATCTGCCCGCTTTGGAGCACCCATGCATGCTACCTACAGCTGTGTCCAGAAATAGTTAACCAGAATTGTGTGTGTTTGACATTTTAAACCTCAATTTTAGCTAGCATAGTTTGAAAGGACACTGGGTAAACCGATTTTGAAAATAAATATCATTGCTAATGTTACAGCTATTTTAGTTAAAACTGAAATTATAAATCTATTTTACTTCTCACTGTTTGCATTTTTCAATGTAGATAATGAAAACAGACTAATCCCTCATAGTTCTCATACATGAACATAATGCCGTAATGTAAGGGCTGTAAATGTGACAGGAAAAAAGTTGGAAATATTCTTTTTAAATTGTGAAAACACTTCTATTGATCACAGGTCTTGTAAATGTTTTTACAAAATGTAAGTTGTGTCTAACTTACATCCCTTCAGTCCCCATTTGTGGGGAGGCGTAACGACTGTAATACCACCGATGTTAGAAAATATTTTTATAAAACTAAAGCAAACTGACAAGGAGAAACCTAAAATCACTTGTGATGCTATAAAGTCCAGTGCTTAAAATATGCTTTGGAAAAGCAAATGAAGTAAATTAAATTTGTCCAGTCCTCAAAAATAAAACAATTCAGTGACAGCTGAAACTTCGTCTCTAATACACTGCCACAAGAAGGTAGATTAGTACAAGTAGTATAACAATATACAGCTTTTGAGACTCCTGTAATACTTAAGACTAGTGTGGTAGATTAAGTAACCATAAAATATCACAGTTTAAAAATGATCAAGAATGCTGGGAATGTCATCTGATAGGAGCATCAGTAGCGTCACCCTGAGTCACAGCGGGTACTGCTTTCTGTAATGTCAAAGGTCCTATTCTAGTTCATTTCTCTCTGCATAATATCCAAGAGTAAATATCAACAGGTAAGTTTTCTGGTAAGCAATTTATTTGGGACGACCCTTTCAGGCTGCATATTGCAGCCTTGGATAAAGATGCCTTTCAGAGCTCATCACTGCCATCCTTCAATCAGCTAGAACAGGGGTTCTCAACCTTTTGCTTTCTGAGCCTCCCCCCCCGCCACATGCTATAAAAACTCCATGGCCCAATTGTGCCCAAGAACTGGTTTTCTGCATAGAAAAGCCAGGGCCAGCGTTAAGGGGTAGCAAGCAGGGCATTTGCCTGGGACTCCATGCCACAGGGGGCCCCGTGAAGGTGCATTGCTTAGGCTTCAGCTGTAGCCACAGGGGTTTCAGTCCCATGTGGTGGGGCTTTGGCTTTTTGCCCTGGGCCCAGCAAGTCTAATGCTGGCCCTGCTTGGTGGACTCCCTGAAATCTGCTCGTGCCCCCCCGGGATCCCTGGTTGAGAACCACTGAGCTAGAAGGCTTGCATTAAGAAACACAAGGCAGCATTTACCCCTGCCTGCTGGGGTGAGGTTAAGTTCATCATGGCTCAGCAGCATCTGTAGTCTGCTACCTTCTTAGGGACTGGAACTTGTAATTGGCTCTCCCATATGAGCACACAGAGCCATTACTGGGATGGCTCACATTTTCTAATTTTTCTTTGTATTTACTTTAATTGAATGGATTTAGTGCTCATGCAAAGGAGGAGCTCAATCACCGTCTCCAGGTAGACACAATGTAGGCGGGCAGGTGCTGTCATCCACCTTCTGCCACACATCTCTGCCAGCATACATCCGTCCTGGCTTGCATTATCTCCACTGTTCCATGCTGAGGCACAGACTGCAGTAATGCTAAATTGTGCAATTTTGTGACATGAGCTAATAAGGTCTCGGATGAGATCACTTCTTTACTGTTTTCCACGTGGACTCTGATTAGATTTTGAACCCATATTTCCAGCTCACAGCGCCATTGAGGTTCCTATCGAGAATGTGTTTATCTGTATTTTGTGCATCTTGATGCATACTAGAAATATATCACAGGTCTGGCAAAGCGCATCCAGTAGATGCTGTGAATGTGTGTTAACAATTATAAGCATTTGTTTTATTATGGATCAATAATATTGAACATGTCAAAGCCTTTTGAATAATGATTTTACATGCTCCAAAATAATTTTAAACCTTAAACTCTCATGCTCTTTCAAATCCCATCCCCCCAAACCCCATGTAATTAGCCTACATCTTATAATTATTGCTTGCCAAATTCCATTAAAAACTGCAGAAGATACACACGGGGAAAAATTGTATAACTGTTTCTACATTCCTGTCCATAAAGGTACATTGTAAAGTACGTTAGGTCCAAAGTTCAGCCTGCTTTAACAGTTTAAAGCAGTAATAATCAAACTCTTAAAACTTTTCGGCGAAAACCCTCTGCTCAGATGCTGAGAAATTAAAATAAAAAACACCCATTTAGGAGCTACATTTTGTACTCATGTTCCCTCTGCTGGCTCTACAGCAGTAATTAATACACTGTTCCCCAGAACCAGGGTGTAATAACTGATGTTGATGAATAAAGGAAGGAATAAATAAAGAAAAATCGTAATTTTGAGAGACAAAGATAATCGGTGTTTGCCAGAAATGTAGAAAAAAGCAGTATCTATGTAATTGAAACAATGCAGACCCTTAAACATACTTGCAGTAGTAATCACTGCTAAAATATTTTAGTTTGAAGAAAAAAAGAGTTAAGGATTTAAAATTTCCATTTTGTAGTCTTAATTTGTAGAATTTGGATTATAGTTCAGTATTTGGATGCAGGTGCCTAAAGTAAACATTCTTAATGTGGAGGTCAGTCTCTTGGTACAGTGGCTCTCAATCTTTCCAGACTACTGTACCCGTTTCAGGAGTCTGATTTGTCTTGTGTACCCCCAAGCTTCACCCGACTTAAAAACTACTTACTTACAAAATCAGACATAAAAATACAATAGTGTCACCGCACACTAGTACTGAAAAATTGCTTACTTTCTCATTTTTACCATATAATTATAACATAAATCAATTGGAATATAAATACTGTACTTACATTTCAGTGTATCCTATAAAGCGGTATAAGCAGGTCATTATCAGTATGAAATTTTAGTTTCTACTGACTTTGTTAGTGCTTTTTATGTAGCCTGTTGTAAAACTAGGCAAATATCTAGATGAGTTGATGTACCCCATGGAAGATCTCTGCATATCCCCACCTAACCCGGGTGAGAACCATTGCCTTGGTGTATTTTGCATACTAGTTATTGCCTTAGTATATTATATTATTCCATATAAAAATAATTGGGAGGACTCATTTTGTTTGGCAAACATTCATAGCAACACTAATTTTGTGTCAGTTGTCTGTGGTTTAAAATTTTGTAATCTGTCTCTTTTGCCCAGATGGATTACAACTATTCTGTCTAAACATTTAAAAATCTAAGAAAAACTGGGAACATTTTATTAAGCTTTCACTTTTACATGAGCTGTAGATTACTGTAAAATGAAACCCAACAAAACCCATCTCAATACAAACTTTTAATACCTGATGGTCTGTGGGCACTTAAAAATAAAAAAGTGGTTTTTTTTTTTTCCTGTTAAAATGTATGATCAACATACCCAAATAAAAATCAGACAGGGAAAAGGCTTTAAAAAAAAGCTACACAATGCTAGCAAATGATACAAATTAAAAAGAAAACAAATCTTGAGCCTAATTTTGTAGGATGTCACCAAAATACATATGTCAAAGGGGGAGCATTTCACAGCTGTAGAAGCTGATAGTTCTCTCATCTGTGGTGATCAGTTTAGACCACTGGTCTCCAAACTTTTTATGCCCAAGATCACTTTTTGAATCTAAGGGCAACCCAGGATCTATCCCGCCCCTTCCCCAAAGCCCCGCCCTGCTCACTCCATTCCACTCCCCGTCGCTCATTCTCCCCCACCCTCACTCACTTTCACCGGGCTGGGGTAGGGGGTTGGGGTTCAGGGTATGGGCTGGGGCTGAGGGGTTCACAGTGTGTGCGGGGGCTCTGGGCTGAGTCTGGGGCAGGGGTTTGGCGTGCAGGAGAGGGTGAGGGATCTAAGCTCTAGGAGGGAGTTTGGGTGCAGGAGGGGGCTCCAGGCTGGGGCAGAGCGTTGGGATACAGGGTGCTGGCTCTGGGAGGGGGATCAGGGCTGGGGCAGGGGATTGGGGTGCAGGAGGGTGTATGGGGTGCTGGCTGGGGGGGGTCTGGGCTGGGGTACAGGAGGGGGTATGGGGTACTGGCTCCAGGAGATGGCTCAGGGCTGGGGGTTGAGGTGTGGCCTCCCACCGGTCAGCACTGACCTCCCTCGGCTCCTGGTCTGCAGCGGGTGCAGCAAGGCTAAGGCAGGCTCCCTACCTACACCGGCCCCACACTGCTCTTGGAAGGGGCCAACACGCTCCTGCTGCCCCTGAGGAGAAGGCCAGGGGGCACGTGGTTCTGTACTCTGCCCCACTCTGCAAGCACTGCCCCTGCAGCTCTCCCGGCCAATGGGAGCTGTGGGGGTGGTGCTTGCAGGCAGGAGCAGAGCATGAAGGGAGACCCCTGCCTGCAGGGCCATGCTGGCTGCCTCTGGGGGCAGCATGGGGCCGGGGTCGGCAGGGAGCCTGCCTTAGCAGCAGCCACGCTGTGCCACCAGAGATCGCAATGGACTTGGGAGATCCTCTAGGATTGACCAGTTGGTGACCACTGGTTTAGACCCTGCACCTGTGTGGAGCTCTATTGAAGTCAGTGGGAATCCCAACAGGCACAGAGGTTTACTTGCATGCAGCGGCTTCCAGGAGCATGGCCTAATCTGAAAAGTGATTGTAAAAATGACATTGTGAGGCTCCATGTTTATTATCTCATTACTGTCCAAATCGATATGCTCAGTTTACAAGAGGTGCATTTTCTAACTACGGTCCAGCAAACTCAACCTTTTTCCTAATTAGGTGTAAATAAAAACAATTTGAAACAATCTTAGTAAAAAATCCCTTCCCTGGTGCCAGTTGCAAATGTGTTCACTTCCTTAATATTTGTGGTGTTCTCTTACTAGATCTTCATGGGTTCTCATAGTCATCCAGACAACAGAGTAGGCAAGACCTCTATTTTCATCCTGTTTAAAAAACCAAAAATTCTACTCTGATTATCTTATGTGCCTAACAGTGAGAGGCAGCACTCTGCCTTCACCCTCCATCATCTGTTATAGAATATTGCATTGATGTAATCTAGTGGTTCTGACTTAGTGTTTGTAAATTGTTATGGGATTTCTTCCAGACTAATACAACAAGGTGGAGGAAATAGCGCACAAAACAAAGTATTTTGTTCTTGCCATCTCTCCTTCCCTTATGTACGTTTCTCCATTTTCTTTCTAGTTTCCTTTGTCTTAATTTTCTTTGTTTACTCTTTTCCTGTTTCTTGAAAGAACATACTAGCATACTTTCTCTTTCCTATTTGTGTTCCCTCTTTCTCTTCGGTTATCTCACCTGTTTCTGTTCTGTCTGCTGCCCCATGAATTTCCCTGTTGTTTTGCCTTGTTTTCCTATCCAATCCCCATTGTCTTTGTAGTCAATTAACTTGCTTCCCACCTCTGCTTTGGCATTCACTCTGTATTTTCAAAGGTTAAAATATTTGTATGGCAGTTTATATGCCGCACTGGAGAAGTACTCCGCAAAAATAGTTGATATATCTACAAAAAACAAACTATTAGAAGCTTATTCTCAAATGCAGCTTCCCCACCCCATCTCTGTGGATGTGCCTCACTCAGCTGTGCATGGATGCACTAGTTTAACCACTCCTTAGAAAGATTTGTGTGGGAGTTGTGTTCAACACCTTCTCCTGCCCAGTTCCATTCCGTATAGACAGCCTATTTGTACCTGCTTGGTACTACCCTAGAGCAGCTCCTGTTTGTGGCTACTAAGAATTTCAATCCCTGGTAGGAAATGGAGATTAAAGAAGCACGTTTTACAGTGATAGAAAAGGTGGTTGTCAGTAATATTCATACCTTTCTCTTGACTATATTTTCAGCAGCCTAACTCTGTATATCTGATTAATAGCAAAACTAAGAATCAGACTAGATGAAATTCATACAATTGGATGTTCAATCATCACTTTATTAATGCATTTTATGGCCTTTTGACAGTTGTATTTTGCAGTCCTATTTAGAAGTGCCATCAGTACAACCAATTTAAGTTTTATATATGGCCCTTAATGCACAATATCACAATGTGTTATGGAGAAAGTGATTAGCTAATGAGAGAAGGAAGGTTTCAAGATAAGTACCCGGAGAAAGAATTAGAGGATGTAAGTGAACAGCCATGGAGAGTTGTGGTGTGAGGACAAGATGCTAAAACTGTCAGAACAGACTAATAGTAAAAAATGAAATGAGGGAATTAGGGCAAAGTAAATGAAGGATTTTGAATGGCAGGAGGGAAACCTGGATTTGGAGGGAGAGAGGAAATTGAGAACTGTGGTTATGCAGGGGGATGATAGTTTCCTACTTTGAGCACCACAGCAACCTAGTTAAAACATCCTGGACATGTAGAAGTTCAGAAAATTGGGATGTAGAAAGACTGTCAGAGGAAATTTCAGTAATTAAGGGGAGTCGCGAGGTTGGGAATTAAGATCTCTGGAGAAGCAGAGTCAAAGTAAAGATGGATTCTTGCTACAGTATAAAGGTAGTTCTAAAGAAGCTTATAGAGAAGTGAGATGTGGGAGGAAAAGGATTTGGGCCGAGATCCACAAAGGGACTTAGGTGCCTAAATTCTAGTTTTTAGGAACTACTGCAATCCTCAGCTGCCACCTGTAGGTGCCTAAACTCACACCAAAAAATTTTTGCTTTAAAGTTCCTCTAGGTGCCTAAATTTCTGCCTTTGGGGTTGAACAGTACTGCCTCAGGCTGGAGATAGGCAACCTGCGTAATCCCCAGTGCGAACCTCAAACCAGGTGAACTTCAGTATTGCCCTTCCTATCTTGCCTGTGGGGCCCGATCAAGTATGCATGCTCAGAGCACACCTAACCCACACAAACCAGCCAAGAGATCGGAGGAGGCCTCCCTCATAACCTTCAGTCCGTTGGCTAGGGGACTTACCTGGCATGTGGGTGACCCCAATTGAGTTCCTGTATCTGCCTGATGAGGTGATGGGATTTGAATAGGGGTTCCCCACCTCTTATGTGAGTGCCCTAATCACTGGATTGTGGGATATTCTCATGTGGCTCTCTCAATCTCTCTTCTTGAAGCTCTCCATTTTGTATTCAATAATTATTCATAGGGCCAGAGAGAGAGTGAGAATGACTCCATAGTCCAGTAGGTAGGGCACTCCCCTGAAAGTTCAAACCTCACTCGTCAGGTAGAGAAGGGAAGTAAACTGACGTCTCCCACGTCCTGCGTGAGTACCCCCTAACCAGTGAGCACAAGGTTAAAAGGGAGTCTGCCACCTCCTTCCCACAACCATTTTGTGTGGAGTTAGGCGAGTGCCGCTGTTGCTCTGGAAAGAAATGGTGTAGGCACCTGACTGCAGGAGAGGTTTCCTGGCTGTGAATTGCAAGAAGAGAGAGGTGCCTCGCTTGCAGAATGGACTTAGGCACCTAAGTCTGAGAGAGAAGTGAGGCTTAGGACGCATCTCCCATTGGCTAGCTTAGGTGGGCAGCTGCCTAGCATCTTGCCTTGTGTGCATCCTTTTCTTAGGCATCTATCTCTCCCATGTGTGGTATAGGGAGCGTTGCAATGATTTATGTACTTTGTGGATCCCTAGGTCATGATATCAAGGATAAATTGAGATAGTAGCAATGGAGTCAGACTGTGGTGGAGCAGGGGGACTTTCCTCTAGTGGCCCATATACACCATAAATATAGTCAAAATAAGAAGACTTGGTTACGTTTTAGAATGTGGACAGGACAAGACTTAACCCTCTCCTGTAATTGGATTAAAGCCTTGGACATGCCCAAGGCTCCCATCCCATCACAGACCCATCCACACTGCAAACTGTAACCTAGTCAGGGGGACAACTGTAATATAACCAGATTTTCTGACTTGGGTTGTAGTTATAGTGCTTGATGGACCTCGGGACACTTATTTAGTCTCCAGAGATCCAGTAGTACGAGATTACTGTATAGAAGGATCAAAGTAAATTCAGCAGAATGTATGATTGCATACTTTCTGCATAAAAGTGAGACTTAAGCTAGCAATGACATAGCCGAAGGAGAAAGATCAACCAAGGGTAAGAGCAAAGTCTTGGAGTACTTCTAAACTTCTTACAAGAAATGAAAAAGGTTTAGATAAGAGGATGCTGAAGATGGATTCTTGTTTGAGGTGTTTGGGGAGCAATCAATATTGCCACACAGAGATCCAGTAGGATAAGTAGAGGGATCTGTCCTGAGGGGTGAGGGGTGTCATCAACCAGCTGGAGAAGACCTGTCTCAGTATGGTGAAAGGCTCAAAAGTCTAGAAGGGGTCAAGGAGACTTCACTGAGTTGTTGTAAAATAACCGTTATCCACAGCAGTAAAGGCTTCTCAAAAGGGGATGAGGAGTGGTTCTGTGTGGCAGGGAAAGAGCCATTGCAGGTGGGAGTGATTGATGGCAGTGATATAAGGGGGAAAGGTAGGGGCTTGAGGCAAGAGGTGAAGTTCAAAGGGGGATCTAATAGGTGTTCTTCATAAGAGAGATGCAAGATGACATTTTCTGCTAACACTACATCATTTCATAAACTTATACATAATCCACAAGGTCATAAATTTTATTAAACTAGTATTCATAATTCTACAACTTGGCCAAACATGTTCCTCACACAGGCAAAGAGAGTTTGTCCATCAGTCCTCCGGTTATTAATATTAAATATAGAAGTCAGTGTTCCAGCTTGTGTGTTAATAGCCATCCCTTGCTTCAGAACACAGATTCTCTCTCTCTCTTGGTTAATGCTTAAATATAAAGTTGGCTTATTACATTACACACCAGGTTTTCCACCACTTTCTGGAGCTTGTGCCTCTCATCCAGAATACAAAGTGTTTCATAGGCCACCAGTGCTCCTAACCATAATCATGAGCAGGCACAATTTTTTGACTGCAACAGGACCAGAAAAGATTAATCTTTATGGATTGTTTGCTCCTCAGCCAGAACTGAGCTCCAGTAAAGACTGAATCACATGCAGTGTGGTTGTATGCGCTCATACGCCTTAGCTATCAAAGCAAATGTACCATTTCAGTGACGTATTGTCACGGTGCATACGCACGTGTGAGTATTTGCACTTTTTCATACATGATGGTTTTTAATGGTGTATGTGCTGTTTAGTATAAGGTAAATCCAAGCACACACCAGACACTGTTTAAAACTCCCTCACGTTCTTCACTCTACACTGAGCCATTAACTGGAGTTCTTGGGGACACACGTGTGCAGGATTTATGTTGTGTATTCATTTTAGTTCTTTCACAACCCCTGAAAGTCCCCCTAGATTCTCTCTGAACAACTGTGCCTGTGAACCACAATCCAGTTTGGGATAGCTGGTTATAGATGAACAATGCCTCTTTGTATGGCTTTTCTTGATCACCTTTTGCATGGCACTCTTCAGTTTGGTGATTTACAAACCATAGCTAGGAACGATTTCATCTGCTGCAACGTTCACTACTTGGGTACAATCTGCCACATGGTTAACAAAGCTTAGCAATATTACTGTATCCAGTTGGCATGTCTTAGTAGAGTTTGTTTTCATAACAAAATTCCCACGTTCTGTCTGATCTGAGAGGAGATGCTTACTATTGTTTGTCTGCTGGGTATCTCAGGCAGTATGCAAAGAGCATTGTCACTCAAGAAAATACTGATGATGGGATGAATTCCTTGGTGTGAGACATCTGCCAGGGCTTAATCTAGACAAAGATATTTTCATATACTTTCTGCACAGCAACTGAATAATCTTGTATTGTTGAGTGCAAAAGCCTTGAAGAACGATCATTAAACCACCAGAATAATAATTGCATTTTATTTTAGAATCTTTTAGTAACTAATCATGTGCTTTTGGGTAAAGGAAGCACTTAATCTGAGAGAGCATCTTTCTGATACCTACTGTCCAAAAGAGATACCAGTGGAGAATGGCTTTTGTACCCAGGGTGGATAAAAATCAATGATTTAAAAAAATAATAAAAAAATCAGATTTTTTTATTTAAATTGGATTTTTCTGATAAAATGCTTTTTGAGGAAAAAACCTATCTAAAGGTAGTTTTAATTAAGATACCTTATAGCTCAAAGGCAGAGAGTCCTGTGGCACCTTTAAGACTAAGGCCTTGGCTACACTCGGGACTTCACAGTGCTGCCGCGGCAACGCTGTGAAGCGCGAGTGTAGTCGCGCCACCAGAGAGAGCTCTCGCAGCACTGTATGTACTCCACCTCTCCAAGGGGAGTAGCTTGCAGCGCTGCGAGTCAGCGTGCAGCGCTGCAGGCACTGATTACACTTTCACTTTACAGCGCTGTACTCGCTGCGCTCAGGGGGGTGTTTTTTCACACCCCTGAGCGCAGCAAGTTGCAGCGCTGTACAGCGCCAGTGTAGCCAAGGCCTAACAGATTTTTACAGATCCAGACTAACACGGCTACCCCTCTGATACTTATAGCTCAAAGATACCTCATCATGGAATAGGGATTATAAATTCTAATTTTATAGTATGAGACAATATATTCATGTAATGTTTAAGAAAAGTTTTGTAAATGAGTTCCAATAGTTCAGGAATTAGGGATCCAAGCTTATGGGATTCCAGGGGCCTCTGTATCAATTATTTAGGCTAATCTTTCTATCTACCCAATGGGACTCAGTTCTCAGTCTTGAATAGTGGTTCTCAACTTTTTTACTGGTGACCCCTTTCACATAGCAAGCCTCTGAGTGTGACCCCCCCTTTAAAAAAAGTAATTTTATTTATTATATTGACCACCATTATAAATGCTGGAGGCAAAACGGGGTTTGGGGTGCAGGTTGACAGCTCACGACCCCCCCATGTAATAAGCTCACAACCCCCTGAGGGGTCCCGACCCCCAGTTTGAGAACCCCTGGTAGAAGATGCCATCAGAGACCCTTAGTTCTGCAGTTCTCAAACTGTGGATTTGTCTCCAGAGATAACATGCTTGTTAACAGCAAAAATGGTGGGTTTTTAAAATATATTTCATTTAACTGTATTAGTTAAAAACAATTTTAATAAAAACAAACCTGATTTTAAAAAAACTTGAATGTTTAACTAAATTCAAAAATTCATATGCTTGTTTTGTTAAAATATTATATGTTTGCTGTTGAAGAAAAAATCAAGAATACATAACATGTGTTGTTTTAGTTAAATAAAACAATTTAAATGTCTGTTTGGTGATGATCTCCTCCTAATACAGCATGGCAAGAAAATCCTCCAAATATTAATGATTAACCTGTTGAATTGGAGATAGTTCACCTCCCCAAATGACTTCATAAATATCTGCTTCAATTACCGTTGGTAAATGAAATAATCAAACAGTCATTCATTTTCTGATATAGTTGTAAAACTAATCTGAAAAGTTTTCAAAATAAATCACTTTAAAAATGTATAGTGTGTACCTTCTAAAAATGAAACCTTCATCTATCTCTGAATTGTGAAGAATATGTATAACAACCAACAAGAATGCACTTCTATGTAGAAATCCATGATTAAATAGAGTCTTCCTGACTAGTGATTTAAATCAAATCCACCCTGTTTGTACCCGTAAGACTTTCCAAAGACATTGGAGACTGATGTCTGGAGAGCACATGGAGACATTTTTCTCCATTCAGAATACCTTCAGGTCATCCCTAATTTTCTTTCCCTGGACTGTGTATTGCTAATTGCTGCCTGCTTTTCTTGCACAACTACATTTTCTGCTGCAGGATTTGGCCCCTATTATGATTTGTGCCTGCTTTCTTGTTTATGCTCTGTTTAAGTACTTACACAAAAAAGTGTTTTTTGTCCCTAAGAAAAGAAAATTAGAAAGCAGTAGGACTCAGTCTTGCCTAAATATAACTGATTGTATATTTAATGTTTTAATCCTTTAGACCAAGCTTCTAACGAGTGTATGCACTCTCATTATGCATTTTCACCATATTTTAAATTAAGACTATATCTTATAAGCTTAACAATACAAGCAACCAAACAAACAGTGTTTATCAAAATGCACAAGTGTGTTTGTACAACAGGTTCCCAGGACACCAAGAGCATACATAAATCATAGGCCTTGTCTATATGGATAGTTAGACCAAAGTGAAAGCCTCATTTTGGTTTCAATCAGGTTTATTTCCGATTAGCTTAAATTGATTACAAACAGGTTTAAATTAAACTGAGAAGAATACACAGAGGGCTTTCACTGGTTTAAGTAAACTAGGGCAAATTTGTGTGTGGGCAAATTTTAAAAAGGGGAGGTTCTTTTCAATCTGCCTAGATCTCAAAGGAAAGATATTGATTATCAATATGTCCACACTTTGTCTCACACTTTTAACTATCCAAAGTACTATAATAAACTCTCTCCAAATTTCATTTCCAAACAGATATAAGACTAGTACAATCAGTTAGGCAAGACTTAGAAAGCACTAAGACTCATTTTCTTTTCCTAGGAACAAAGCCCATCTTTTTGTGTAAATAAGAAGAAATCCTTAAGCTGATCACCAGTTGTTCAAAACAAAGGACGCAATCAACTAAAAATCACATTTCTCTCATAGAATTTACCTTCTATTACAAGTAATGCATGATTAGTGTAACTGGAAGATAACTTTTAAAAGTTAGCTAATGTATTTACTTTGTGCATTTGGCAGTGTTTTCTGTGTAATCAATTTCACTGCAATCCATTTTCTGTGTTTGTGTAGTTTTTTCACACAGTAAGAGAGAGAATTTTTCTTAAAATGTGGTTCCATATTTTAATTTTAATTGAACTTTCCTCAAATGCTGTCCCAGATTCAATTCTGCAATCCAGAGGCTTAGGGGAAATTTTTTATTCTGATACCAAAATCCCATATAATCCTACTAAATATCATTTAGTCAGTAAAGCCTCACTGAGTACCTATTTTTGTTTTAAGACATGTATCTAAATGAGGGAAGTGATATATTAAGATGTTAACAGTGTTTATGGCTTCCTCAAATTCCTAGAATTGGCCATACTGCGATTTTGGGACCTGAAGCTACTACTCCCACTTCTGAAATCTAGGGGTTACATTCCATAATTCATTCCTTGCAATATAAACTGCTACTGTAACCCTGACACTTCAAGTCACAGTCAGCAGTTGTCCAATAAGTGTGTTTTTTATATAACCTCTTAATTTTCTAAGGGGATGGTGGGAAGGGAAAAAGGGATTTCAGCAGAGCCCTGGAAGGGCAAATGGGAAGAGTTCATATAAATCTAACAAAGGAACTATTAATGCCTCTATGGAAGGCGGATTGAGGAAAGCTTATGTAAATACACACACACTGTGGAAAACTAAGCAGGTGTGCTTATCACCCTGATCTCTTTGCATATATGTTTTATTCCTTTGCCCGCCCCCCCATTGCCTTTTTAGATTGTAAATTCTTTTTGCTGGTAGAATACCTACCATATGGGGGCCCTGATCCTGATTAGGCCCTAAAGTATTAACCAGCAACTGGAGGAGAGCAGGAGATAATTAACATGGGATAAGGATTGAATGAGTGAACAGCAGGAAGGGGTAGTGGATTGTCAGGGAGGAAAAGAATAGGAGTGGGACAGACACTGTTTATAGGTTGTAAACCTCAGCTCTGGCAGTTGTTCTGTAAGGTGCCAAAAAAAAAAACAAAACGTGAGGGTGTTTGGAATGCTGGTTCTGGCACCTAGAATGTGCAGGTGGCTTGAGGGGATGGTACAAAATGAGCCAAGGCAGGCTGCTCTGTCGTGGATCTTGCACTGGCCACAAAAACACTTTGAAGGGATTGTGATGGTGCAGGAATCGGACATGCTAACTAATAGGAATATTCAGGTCCTTCTGGCTTGATGCGGGGAGGTGATCATACAATTGTCTAGGATAAAGAAAAATAGAAATGACTTTTTTGTGACTTACCAGTACTCTGCAGTGGAATTGGCAAACTGTGTTAATATAAAATAAGTTTCTGGAATTGTCAAAGCTAATATCAGGTGATGGATTATATGGCGTTACCTGCAAGATTTCTGTTGATGCGTACCTTTGCCTATGTTATAGCCATAGAAACATCACCTTTACCAGAATTTTGTATCCCCCAGGGCTAATGCAAAAAACTGTTTAGAGACAGGTTAGGCTTGATCCACTCATCATGAAAAGTTTTAATTTCACTGTTACCTTTGGTTGGAATTCTGCTAGTTAGTCCAACAACTTTCTTTGCTCTGATGGTTCATTTTGACCCAAGATGCATTTAGTAGCAGATTATGAAATGGCAGGCAGCTGGCTTAATTTAGAAAATCCATATTCCAGCAATCAGACTATTTCACAATGTGCTTGTTTGTTTTGGTTGCTAGCTTTTTTTTGCACATTCCCTATTGTGTGTGTGTGTGTATGTGTATATATATATTTATTTTATTTTTTAAAGGATTGGACCTATCCCATGAGAAGAGAGATGCAGGTATGACACTTTAATTTGTTCATTTGAGCCAAAACCCAGTGGCTCATTCAGTAAGTACGTGGAGTTGCCAAATGAAAGACTTGAGTTCAAAACTAACCTCAGGCTCTTAAATAGCAGGCTGGCAGTATTCCAGCAGATATGCCTCCTGGGGGAGGGTGCATGCTACATTGTTCTTGAATTCCCCACCCCTAGTGGTTAGCATAGAGTAGAAACAGTATATAGCAGGAGGATGCTAGCAATCTCTTTTGCTGGACATGTGTTGTGTTCTATTGGAGGTTTAAGTATGAAGGAAGGGATTTTTTTTTAATGGGGGAAGAGGAATGAGGAGAGAAGAGTGGACAGTCTAGAATAAAGGGTGACTGGGATCAGTGTTGCAAACATAAAGTTAAAAAACACTATTAATTGGGAATCTTGGACTCTCTCCCAACACCTGAAATATACAGTATTTTGCCTTCATGTATGTGTTAGAGCATGGGAATTACAAATAGACTAGAACTTTGCTTCTGACTTAAATTCATTCAGAAGCAGGTGTTCTCAAATAGCAGCCTTTGGGGAACTTAAGTGTTAGTACATGACCTTTCAGCCAAATCCTTGCATAAAATAAAGATCTTCAGACATGCCTGAAAGTGAGATGGAATGGAGGGGGGATAACTGGATACAAATTAATCATTTGTTACTAACTGTCATATAAAGTGAAATGACTTATTGCATATGTAAACTGTACATAAGTGAGCTTTTAGAATACCTACGATAACTTGCCTTCACCCCAGCTCACAATTCCACTGAAACCCACTATTTAAAAAAGGGCTGGATAAGGTGTGGCAATCTAACGAACTTTGTCCATATAAAGGATTTAATTTCTCTTTCAAAAATAAGAGTCTCTTCTTATGGATCACATTTCTTTTACTTTGCAAAACCTTTTTTCCTAGCCCTGTTATAAATGACGCTTGATAACATGTCCCTCACAACATGATAAATTACTTATTTCCATGGCCACAGTTGGAGCTGAGAGCCCAATGCATTTTTAACTAAGTTTTTTGAGTTGATGTTTAATGTTTTTGGTTTTTTTTTTCCCCTGTAGGAAATTTTACCTGGGTTATTTTTAGGCCCATATTCTTCAGCTATGAAAAGCAAGGTACGGTTTTCAGAATATTCTCCTCTAAGTAAAGTTCTAGCAAAATTGCTCTTGGCACATTAACATAGTTATTGTGAAAAAGTAAATTGCATACAGTTAATATTTACACAACTCTCTGAAGTCTTTCCTATGAGCTCAGTATAAAGGACACAAGGTAAATGAGGGAATATCTTTTATTGGACCATCTTCTACTTTCGAGCTACACAGAGCTCTTCCTCGGGTCTGGGGAAAGTACTCGGGGGATACGCCTACACAGCAAAGAGAAACCTGCGGCTGGCCCGTGCTATCTGATTCAGGCTTGCGGGGTTCTGGCTGCTTCATTGGAGTGTAGACTTCTGGGCTCAGACTGGAGCTTGAGATCTGGAACCCTCCCACCCCACAGAGTCCTCAAGTCCAGGCTTCTGGGCTCCGGCTGGAGTCTACACAGCAATGAAACAGCCCCTCACAGGTCAGCCGCAGGTGTTTCTTTGCTGTGTAGATACCCAGTGTCACAGCTAAATACGTGGTCGAACAGATAGATTAGCATAAGAAGTTAGCATATATTCTAAGAGGGACTGTTAACGGTCCACTTCACCTTGAATGGTCCCTTAGCATATATTCTATCTGTTCCACCTTGTATTTAGCTGTGACATTGAGTACCTTTCCCAGACCCGAGGAAGAGCCTGTGTAGTTTGAAAGCTTCTCTCTCACCAACAGAAATTGGTCCAATAAGATATTACCTCACCCACCTTGTCCCTCTAATACCCTGGGACCAACACGGCTACAGCAACTCAGTACGAATGACGTATTGTCCATTTCTTTTATTACCTGCTGTGGTTTGTCAGATTTGCAAACTCAAAAAAGGTGTTCACTCGGGCAGGATGAAGGTAATCTGGGGCTATAGGAACTCTATGACATGAGGTTCCCTGGCCTGTGCTGTGATCCCACTTGTCCCAGAGCAGTGAGTCTTGGAATTGGCACTCCATTCTGATACATGGGGCAGTTCAGTTCACACCTTTCAGCTGTTATTTCAAGCTGTCTGCAGACTCAGGTAGACACCTTTGTATCTGGTGCACCCAATTCATGTTTGAGTTTTCCTTGACAATCATGAGAGCACAAAGCTTATTTTGAAACAAATGAAAGCTGAGTCTCATGTAATCACATGCCTAGGATGTTAACTCCTGAAGTCAGACCCTGAACTCCGCTACAGTGATTTATTCACTTGCCTCTGCCATATACTACTACCCTACTCACTCCAGACAAAAGAATCTGTAATACTAGATTGTATAAACAAGTATTCAGTGACTTCCCCTAAAGGCGATGAGCATTTATTAGTGATTTCACCATAATTAACAAAATCTGAGTTTATAGATTGTGGCAAGCAGATATTTCTGTGAATGCTCCTTTGTACTTTGTTCAGAAAATGGATATTGGGCCATTGACAGTTATTTCTCTGTTAGTGTTATAACCATAAATCAGATCAGTCAATATAATATTTATGTAGCGTGAACTAAGATAAATGGCAGGGGTTCCGTTTGAACATATCCCAGAGGCAGAGAAAAGGTTTGCAAAATTACATTATATAGTTTAGAAATATCACTTCTTGCCTGTTACGGATTGGTTCCATCAAGATTCAGTGTTAGCAGTAATATTACCACATGGCATGTGAACTTGAGAGAGATTTCAGAGAAGTTGAAGGGTGTGTTGGGGGTGGGGAAACCATTTTTTAAATCCCCTCTCTGCTAGGTGCTTTTTTATCCCTGCTGCTAGGAGCATTCTTCATATAACCCTACATTTGATAAAAGAGTTCTCTTTATCTGAATATTTGGAGGTCTAGTCTTAAATGTATTAACTTTTCATATACTTGCCTGATAACCCCAATCTAACATTTCACATTGATCATAATTTAAGGATAGTGTTACAATAAAAAATAACTCCTAAATATGCTACAATAAAAAACATCTCTTCTTTAAAAATGTTACCTAAATTCTTATTTTTTGCAGCTACCTATACTTCAGAAACATGGAATAACCCATGTAATATGCATACGGCAAAATATTGAAGCAAATTTTATTAAACCAAACTTCCAACAATTATTTAGGTAAGAAATGAACATAACAGCATTCTGAAAAATAAAACCATATTGAAGATCTTATTTTGAAAAGCTATGCTTTAATTATATTGAATGGGATTTTTAAAGGTGTTTTCCTTATTGCTAGCATGGTCCTCTCAAGTGATCGTGTTATGTTTATATTGTTTGAAAAATGTCTCACTAAAATAAACAAGGTTGTGTCAGATAATCTCGACAATGTGTATTTGTCCCACCACGCCACAAAATAGTTTGTGGTATGCCAGACAAACACTCCGAGTCTCCAACTGTCTTCCAATTACTGATCTGTCAGTTCTGGGCATAGTTTGTTTAAGTACGTTGAAACCCTGCTGCAATAACTGATTCAAAGACAATACATGCAGCCTTTTTGTGGCATACAGGGCCCCCAGAAGAGAGTTCAGGTACAATTTAACATCTTGATAATATTGGGAATATGGAATAGCTGTTCAGCTGCATTATATATAAATTCATACCCAGCCTGGTTCTCTGCAGCTTTGATTCCTAAGGGGTTTCGCACGGCATTTTGGATCTCCTCCTTCCAGCTGAGAACTGGCTAGGATCCTTCAGATTCAGTCAGAACCTTTTCACGGCCTACAAGGGTGCTACATTCCCCGTAGTCCTGGAAATGAGACAGGAAAATGAGGCTCGGTCTCTTATATGGCATTGTACAACTTCTTATGCAGTTTTCTGAATGACATCGTTGCAAAGCTATCTTCCAGATTTACTGTACCCATTAAAGAAAAGGCAATATGTAATACTGTTGTATGCTCACAGTAACTGTTTTAATTTCAGGTATTTAGTCTTGGATATTGCAGATAATCCAGTTGAAAATATAATACGATTTTTCCCTATGGTAAGTATTTTGGTCAGTCAGTTTGAGTGGATTGTGAATGGAGCAGTTTATAGTCAGATTTTCCAAAGTGACTAGTAATTTTGGGTGTTGCAGTTTTTCAGTGCCTAACTTGAAACATCTTATAATGGATTCTATTCCTGGCTCTGCCACTGTCCTGCTTATTGACCTTGATCAGGTCAGTTTCACCTCTCTGTGCCTCACTTTCCCCATCTGCGGAACTGGGACAATGATACTGACCTCCTCTGTAAAGCACTTTAAGATCTGCTGATGAATAGTACTATATAAGAGAGAGGTGGTGGTATTATTATTTTTATTCGTGCTTGATTTTCAGTGGGTGCTCATCACTTTCTGGAAAGCAGGCCCATTTAAGGTATCCCAAGATGTGTACCCAGAATTACTAGATATTTTGGAAAACCTTGGTTTCTAAGAATCAGCCCTATAATTTTTTCCTTACAGCAAATGTTAGTACAGGTCAGCTTAAAAAATGAAAGGAAACTGGATGGTGCAGAATTTCAATTCGTTTTCTGGAAGCATATTTTAATCTACTTTAAAGGACTTAAAGGCAATTTTCATAATAAAAAAAATTCATTTTAATACCTAGTTACACTCTGGAACATTAAACAGAAAAATTTGGTTAAAGAAATGCTGAGCCTCAATTTGTACACTTTGGGTTGTTTTTGAGAGAATGGAAGCATTTTTATGAGAATTCCCCCCAAATTAAGTTGGGGGAGAGGGAAATCACATCTGGCCTTGCAGCTTACAATAGTCCCAGTGTTTCCATAGTGTGGACCACATAAGTCTGTTTCCTGGGGCCACCTCCTTCCTAATCATTAATCCATATTTGATCACAGAGCAGTTTGCTGACGTGGATGGTAACACGGTAGAAGTGTGTACTTTCAACAGTCAAACACAGTAACACTTTGTCCCCTCTCTTTGAGGGGAAAACTCATTCACTTTTTGTTCATTTCCTCTACTCGCCTCACACTTTACTCCTTCAATGTACTACTCTGCAGCTACTTGCCTTCTCCCCATTCCCCTGCACATGCTGCCGGGCTGCCCGGTCCTTTTTCTGCCCTGTTCCTTGTAACTGTTTTACCCTGGATATGCCTTTCCTACCGATGGCGGTAGACATTCAGGATGGCTCTTGTTTGCTCTCCTATGTAGCAGTGACCCAAAAAAGAGATGTCTCATTTCCAGCTGCTTTTGAAGGTTACTGGACTCTTCTATGCAGTGAAGAGACTAGAGCTTGAACAGCAGCTGGAAACAAGGAAGAGCCGGCACTATTTGGTGACCCAGAGAGCTCTTTAGACCACGCATCCCATGTTGTAGGTTGATGAATAGAAACCTACACAATAGATTTTAAAAGGTGGCTTTTTATAGTAGATATACCGACATCAATGTTATTCTTCGTAAGTACTTTATTGTGACCCAGATTATATTTGTGTTGGGTATTTTGCTTTTCATCTGTTCATTTCTGGATAGCATAGGCTGTTTGCATTGAATTGTCATGAAGTATCTTGGGGTCATGTTGGGATTATAAATAACAAACTTTGTTTGTGGTAATGCTTAACTAAAATGTGTTTAATTTCTGATAATTAAAAAACTTTTCTTTATATCTCAAAATTCTCATTATAAAGCCCCTAATTTGTATGTAGAACAGTTAAGTGACATATTAGCATGTCAAAATCTTGAATCTTTACATGCTGACTAATGATGTTTGGTGTGAAAACTCTTCAGTTTTTAAATGTAACAATGGTGTTAGTATTTACAGCTCTAGTTGGAACTGCGTGTCTTCATGTAACCAACTCACTCTTTTCCCTATAGACGAAAGAATTTATTGATGGAAGTTTACAAACTGGAGGTAAACTTGGATTCACTTTTTCTTTGATTTACCTAATATCCTAATAGTTGTTACAAAGCTTTAAAAATCCACTTGCTTAGTTGTGTGTATCTGGACATAAATATTTGTAACTGTCAAGTACCGAAGTGGGGATTTCCCAAATGTTTGGGTTTTTTGGCTGACTGGTGCTTGTCATTTTGCATGCTCATGAACCTGGTAGTGGAACTTGTCTTAACATTACATTTTAATATAGGCCCAATACAAACTATTCTCCTTCCCTTCCCCCCAAACTCGGATAACCAATCTATTCCTAGAGCAGTCTGTACACTGCAGATTCGATTGTGTTCTGGGAACTAATACAGATTCATATGCTTAGGGTTTTGTTTTTAAATGTAGGGCCTCGCTCCTATACTAGGCTAGGATCCACGCTAACAGGATCCCGGTTAGTGATCTAGAGTGAAGTAAAACAAAATTTGTAAGACACTAACCTATTATTCTTTAGAAAATACCTTGCTGTTGCATAGATGTGTTTAAGGTGAAAAGCTGGTAAACTTGGGAGAGAATAATTTTTACCCATCTGTACAAGTAATTCTCTCTCTTCTCAGGAAAAGTTCTTGTCCATGGAAATGCAGGGATTTCTAGAAGGTAGGAACCTTTCCCTTTTTTCTTTTGTTTTTTATATGCAGCATGTGTTTTTTTCTTTTTTTTTCTAAATAGTTTGTTTCTTTTCAGTGCTGCCTTAGTTATTGCATACATTATGGAAACATTTGGGGTGAAGTACAGGTAAGAACAGTACATTTAAACTGAGTTGTAATTTAGTTGTCTTAAGTTATCTGTAGAAATTGAAATAAGTTTAATTTAAAAAATACTTATGGGACATTGGTCCATTTGCAGTTTAGGATAACTGCCGCCTTCCCAACCAAGTACTTAGTTGTAAATGTAAAGTAATGATTTAACTTTGAAAATTCTTTATAATATTACTCAGGGATGTACACCCTGTGGCTTCAGGGCTTAAGCCAATCTTTAACTCTTGGGGATTGAGCGGAGACTTTTCCCTTTGGGCAGATTATCCCCTGATTGCCTGCTGCAGGGTTGCTTTCAGCTTCCTCTGAAGCAGTTGGAGACAGGATACTGGACTAGATGGACCACTAGTCTGATCCAGTGTAGCAATGCCCGTGTTCTTGCCGTCTGTAATAGTCCCTTGGGGCCTTTGCCACCCAGTGCAGTTTAGAGATGCTGTGCCTTGAGACCAACCTTGTGGCCCTAGGCAAGGGGGAGCCTAAAGGTATTTAATAAAATATAAAAAATAGGTCTCTCTCTCTCTCTCTCTCTCAGAACTGGAAGGGACCCCGAAAGGTCATCGAGTCCAGCCCCCTGCCTTCACTAGCAGGACCAAGTACTGATTTTGCCCCAGATCCCTAAATGGGCCCCCTCAAGGATTGAACTCACAACCCTGGGTTTAGCAGGCCAATGCTCAAACCACTGAGCTATCCCTTCCCCCCAAAGCCAACTCCTACACCCCCAAGCTAGTTCAGGTACAGAAGGGCTAGTTCTAACGGGCTTTTAAAGAAAAGTGTTTCCCCCCCAAGAATTTAGAGCCAGTAGCAATAGATTGGTGTAGCTAGAGATGACTACAGAGATCTTTTTTCTCGTTAAGGGATGCATTTACTTATGTTCAAGAAAGAAGATTCTGTATTAATCCTAATGCTGGATTTGTCCATCAACTTCAGGTAACATTTTTTCCTGATTATAACTTAAAGCACATGGCTTCCTTTCCAGCCAGTTATGTATATACTTATGCAACTAAAAATCAATGTTTCTCAAGTGATTTAAAAAATTAAACTAATTAGTATGTTTGTTAGCATACTCTGACACTCATTTATCTGGAACTATGGGGGGTGGAGGAGAAGAGAGCTGTCACTTTCATCAGTTACCAGAATCAAACTTTGAAAAAAGCAACTTCGGACATGAGTAAAGAAATGAAAATCTGTTGTTTCATACTAATTGCCCCAAGAAAGGAAAAAGAAATGGGGCTAACAAGATGGATGTGTTCCAATAAGCTTAACTCGTTGTTTACTAAACGTTTTCATTCCCATAAACCCTTCTCTGACCTTTGCCCTACGCAGCTTTCTCTCTAACTTACAGTCCTGTGTCTCCTTACTTTGCAAAGGGCCATGCATACCCAGTAGCAATATGTCCTTATTTTTTTAGGAATATGAAGCCATCTATCTAGCAAAATTAACTATCCAGATGATGTCACCACTGCAGCTGGAGAGATCACTCTCTGTTCCACCTGGTACTACAGGTGAGAAGTCTCTTCTGTTCTATGTAACTACTCTCTCCTTTCCTAAGGACAGTGATGTGGCTTGGTTTTGTGAAGTGATTTCCATTGGCAACAATGGTCAGGCTTACTTGTGCAGTGCATCTGTTTCTCTCTGGGTGGAAAATGACTTCAATTGGTATACAGGGGTTACTTGCAATCTTGTGTTTAGGATGGAGTACTGAAAATGCGCCACTTCCCCGATATGCTGGAGAAAGGGTGGCTTTGTGGCAAGCATCCCCAGAACCTGCTGAAAGCCCTGGGCTACATGGAGATCCAGACTGGGGGGGCAGCCAATAATCAGAGCATATTCCATGCCTTAAAGCTAAGGCAGCTCTGCTTGGAAGGGAGGATTTTGTTGTGTTTCAATTGAGAGAGCTGGGCACTTTTAAAATGTTACCTTCAGTCTCCCTCCCTCACGTTGTCCCAACAGCGGCCTCTGGTCAGGCAAGGAGCACATGCCGTGATGACAAAAGGGTGAGGCTTTAATAGCCCACGCCCACTGCACATACTCAGATATGATTTCTCAGTTGCTTAGGCCTGGTCTATACTGCGGGGGGATCGATCTAAGTTACGCAATTTCAGCTACGTGAATAACGTAGCTGAAGTTGACGTACTTAGATCGACTTACTGCGGTGTCTTCACCACAGTGAGTTGACTGCTGCCGTTCCCCCATCTACTCTGCCTGTGCCTCTCACGGCGGAGGAGTACAGGAGTTGACGGGAGAGCACTCGGGAATCGATTTATCGCGTCTAGACTAGACGCAATAAATCGACCCCCGCTGTATCGATCGCTGCCCGCCGATTCGGCGGGTAGTGTAGACCTACCCGTAATTCTTTAACTTATCCTTTAATAAAGACTGAATTTGAGCTGCTTGCTGTAGCCATGTCCGGTAACACAGTGCACTTGGAATGTTTCACAGTGGAAAAAGTGTTGCCTTTGTTACATCTCCTATAACCCAAATGGCTGAACATTTGAGGTGCGGGGGGAGGATGACTAGTCAGAGACCAAGCACGGAAAGCTTCACCCCACAAGGTGAAAGTTTTGGAAGGTTGAGTATGTGCAGATTTGAGTTTCTAATGCAAGCTGTCTTGTGATCTTAATCAAAGTAGGTGCTTATAACAACTGACTTCTTAAAGCATATTCTCTAATCTTTTTTTTTTTTTTCCTTTTCAGGAAGTTTGAAGCGAACACATGAGGATGAGGACGAATTTGGAAATATGCAAGTGGCAGCAGCACAGAATGGGTGACGTAGGGCACCACTATTCATAGAGATTGTGAATTCCTGCACGTGGAAGTGAAGAAAACTAGAAAAGATAAATTAACACAAAACAATGAACACACCCAGAGCTTCTTTTCAAATACATGTTGCTTCCAGATGTAAATCTGCCTCTGCAACACACTAAGCAACATTTTAATATGTTGGACTTCTTGAATGAATAGATGGCACTGATTGTTTTATTCCTTTTTTACACTTTACAGTTTTATTCTATACCAAGATTTTTGGACTTGCAAAGAGGTATTATTGCAATAATGCACTTTTCATACTTGAAATTTCTTTATTTGTATGATATAAAGTTATTACTTTAAACAAAATGCAAGCTGGGGGGATTTGTTTATAAAGTTATTTGTGTAATTTATAACAAGAGACTTTAGTAAAGAAAAGTTTGCTAAAATTCACTGTGTTCTAAGTATATATTGCAACTTAGTTACTCCACTTTTGGAAACATACAAAAAGTGGAAATAGATCCCGTTTTTACAAACGTCCATATACCTTCTGCTGTTAGCAGTTGAAACCTCCCCAATTATCTGAACAGCATTGACTCATTATCTTCACAATAAAACCCCATTATGTACCAATTTATCTTCAAATACACTGGCTATGCTCTTGTTAGTCTTTGAGAAGAGGAAATACTGATCTAGAAACCTCCATTCGTATGATGCAAGCTAATCTAATAACTGTATCTGGTTAGAGTAAATTATTAAATAAAAGGGTCATGTGTTAAACTAACCAAAGGGGAAGCCACCATCTCAACTTGATGTATACTAGGACTGAAATCTTTCTATTAGCAAGCAGGAATAAGTTTCAGACTAAGGTTTTGGCAAACTTAGAGTATGTCTACCCTTACCCGGTAGTTCGGCGGCGAGCGATCGAACTTCTGGGTTCGACTTATCACGTCTTGTCTGGACGCGATAAGTCGAACCAGGAAGTGCTCGCCATCGACTGCGGTACTCCAGCTAGACGAGAGGAGTACCGCGGAGTCGACGGGGGAGCCTGCCTGCCGCGTGTGGACCGAGGTAAGATCGAACTAAGGTACTTCGAAATTCAGCTACGTTATTCACGTAGCTGAAGTTGCGTACCTTAGTTCGAATTGGTGGGTTAGTGTAGACCAAGCCTTAGTTGTTAAGTCAGGCAATAGTTGGTGTAACAAAATCAAAAATAGAACCATTGCCTACCAACTCATTTCCAATGCCTTTCCCGTGTATTGTATCAAACAAGGGAACCTTCGGACAAGTAGCGGTGAAAGCATACTGCAAGACCGTAGCCTGGTTGACTGAATGGAGGAACACTGATGTTTCACTCAAACACCAGCGAGTGTCTCTGCCATTGAAGATAAGATCTATGCACCTCCAAAAGGTTAAAATTAATAAATTCTGTTTAAAAAACACTTAGCTGTGCAACCTTGATTTTTCTCAAGCATTCAAGTCCAGAATTGCCAAGGTTTTTCACACAATCTTAACGCCTATCCCCTTATTTCATCAGTTACACCTCTCAATTTTCTGCAACTCTATGTATGCCATCTGCTTGTATGTCAACCAGGCCATGAACCAAAAGATGTGAATGAAAAATAGTTCCTTTAGAGCCCGGCCTTCCTTACCGAGCACCATAAAAAGTGGTAGAAAAATAACTGGAGTATTTCTTAGAAATAGCATGTTCACGTAATTAGACTGTGTCCTTATTCATAACCACAGGTGGGGTGGAGTTAAGATTTAACATACTGGCATTTCCTGACTTGCGTATTTAAGAATCCAACCTCAGCCCAGTTTTCTTTACGTGGCCATCCTGTCCCATTGCAGGTTTTCTACAACCTTGTAAACTATATATTCTGTGCACATATGTTTCAACTTTTGCTTTAGTCAAGAAAGTTATTGGGCTTAATAATAATGGGATGAAATTATACAGGTCAAACTACATGATCTAATGGTCACTTTTGACCTTAAAATCTATGAATCTGTATTGTGCCAGTCAATGTGCATTGAATGAGCCATGACTCTTGCACACACTAGATAATCAAGGTAAGCATCCGAGTTTTTGCATAGGAACATTGCCTCATTTGGTGTGCACGTACCCTGTACTGCTAAGAGAGCTGCGCTTGCACAGTGCAATGTTCTTTTGCTTAGAACATGGATTAAATGCTGTTAAATCATAACTATACCGCTGAGCATGCATAGTGAGACTTTTGCATCTTCCTAACATGGTCAAATCAACACAGAATTCAAAGGCACTTCGCTTGGTCACTGTTTTCCAGCCACCTGAACTTTCTACTCCTACCCATTCTGGTGATACATTTGAGTGGCTGTTTTTGGTAATGACTGAACTGTTTAATTTTTTTAAATCTTGAACATAAACATCAGGTGGAGGAAGTTTTCAGCCTGCAAGCTGAGTGTTTCCATTATATCCATTATCAGTCACTCAGAAAACTGACAAGAGCACTAACAGCAGCTGTCATCCAGTGTAATACTGTTTTCAAAGTTCTTCTAATGCTTATAATACGTCTTTTAAACAAAAAATGCTGGGAGCCATATTCTCAGTATTACTCATCCCATAATGTTACTATGCAACTTACGGGCAGTGTCATCTGCCACCAAGCGTGTTCTCAGCTCATGGATCGTGGAATATCCTCCAGAAAAGGGGGGGGGGTAGCTGCTTATTTGACAGGTTTCTGTGCTTATATTGCAGTCATGGACAATCTGACGGCAGTACCAACAGTGTGTGGTGGAGCAGCAGAATGCTGCTGTTGCCCTTAGACAATACCAACAATGTCCATAGACAGACCTGGACATGGCAAATGTAGGCTGCTATCAAATAAGCTGCAGCCAGTTACAAACTCGAAGGGCATGCAATTGTCCTTCCATAAGTATCACAAGAGGTCAATGGCAGTTGCTAGGAGAAGGAACCCCAAACTTAAACCTACATCCACATGTGCCACCCTGTTTATTGCAAGAGCTGCAGCAGCCTGGCACGTGGCTTGTGGAGATGAAAGTGGGCCTGGAGCTGTGCACACCTTTCTCAATATCGTCCAGTCACAATGCAGGTGAGTCAGCAACACAGTACCCACTGCAACCTGTTAATCAGCATCCTGTGGCAATGGGGATTGGAAGTCCTTAGTCACAATCCTGCATGCAGACAGCCTGAGACTGATGGCCATTTGTTGGAGACTAAAGCAGATGTCCTGTTCGTATTCTGCCTAGGTGTCAGCAGCCTTGTCTAGGGACAGCACTGCTCTCTGCATAGAGGGAAGGGAATGGAAGAAGATGCCTGAAAAAATGCTTGCTCTACTCAAACCTGCTGGGGTGCTGGGCCTTATTGGATATCCAGTTGTTCTGCTGTCTAAATACAAGGAAGACCCAGATAAATTTTGCAACTTAGACTGTTCACACCCTCCTCGACAGAGGCGATAGACCTGAGCATGGGACCACTATATTCAGTACAGTAACTCCTCACTTGACGTAGTTATGTTCCTGAAAAATGCGACTTTAAGTGAAACGATGTTAAGCGAATCCAATTTCCTCATAAGAATGAATGTAAATGGGCGGGGGGGGGTTAGATTCCAGGGCAGCTTCCCTTACTCTGCAAGCACCAGAGGTGGGGGGTTCAACCTTCAGCCCCCCCCCCCCCCCCCCCCCCTCCCCCAGCCCCCCCCCTTGTCCCGCCCCATGTCCCCCCACCTCCTCCCCCTTTACTTTGCTCGCTGAGTCCTCGCTCCTCCCCCCTGCTTCCAAAACGCTGCAAGCCAGCTGATTGCCCTGGGCAGGAGGGAGGAGCGAGGACTCGGCGCACCTCCACTCCCTCTCCTGCCGGCGGAAATCAGCTGGCTTGCGGTGTTTTGGAGGCAGGAAGGAGGGGGGAGGAGTGAGGACTCAGCGTGCAGGCTCCCCCTTCCTCCCGAACACGGCAAGCCAGCTGATTGCCCCAGGCAGGAGTGAGGGGGAGCCTGTGGGCTGAGTCCTCCCCCCGCCTCCCGCCTGGGGCAATCAGCTGGCTTGCTGCGTTCGGGGAGGAGGGGGAGCCTGCAGGCTGAGTCCTTGCTCCTGCCTCCAGAACGCTGCAAGCCAGCTGATTGCCGTGGGGAGGGAGGGGGAAGGCGCTGATCCGCAGAGTCTGCCGGCGGCTGGGAGGCGCTGTGGGGGAGGGGGCTGTAGGGAGGCTGCCAGCTGTGGAGAAAGCAGGCAGCCAAACAACGTAAGAGTGGAGCATTGTGCAACTTTAAATGAGTATGCTCCCTAATTGATTAGCAACGTAACAACGAAACAACGTTAAGGGGGACAACTTTAAGTGAGGAGTTACTGTAGTATACTGGCATGGTACAATATGGATATTGCTGCACTCCGTGAGACAAGACTTACTGGCAAGTTGCTGCTAGAAAAAGAAGATATTGGTTACGCTTTTTACCAGAATGGCAAATCTGAGGATGAACCCAGATGCTCTGCTCTTTGCTTGCAAACTCGAGGCACTGCCAAAGGGTGTTAAGGCCAGACTTATGCTCCTCATTAGCCTTGCTAAGAGGTGTTCTACTTCTGGCATCGGGGCCCATGCACTGACAATGATCCATCCAGATGAGGATAAGGAGGGAGGTAGCAGGTCGGTCCCATGTAATGAACTGATCATTTTGGGCGATTTCAATGCTGGGATGTGAGTATGCGTCTTAGGGCAACGTGATGGATTGTCCCAGCATTGATAACATGAAATGACTTGCTCCTACTTTCCAAATGTGCTGAATACACCCTACTCATCACCCATACGTATTTCAGCAGGCCAAGTATAAGACAACCTGGATGCATTACTGACATAATCAATTACATTGTACGGTGAAGAGATCACCACCGCGTCCGGCTCACTCACCTTATCAGCGGCACCGACTGCTGCTCAGACTCTAGGCTTCTGGAGAAGTCAAATGTCGCTGTGTGACTACGTCGATACAATACGCCACTGGCAACGGCGTGCAGCCTACATGCTGCAGGGAAACGCAGGCTGTCACTGCATGTGTCAGTGAAACGCTCTGGCAGGGGCGAAGCAGCAGAGGAAGGTTTCAGCAGCTTTCCCCTGCTGGAGCCTTTCACTGCAGTGGGGAAAGGTGCTGGCACGAGAGGAGGCGGCAGAGAAGGGCTTGGTCCTTTCCCTGCTGCCAGAGTCCTGCCCTGCTGTGGTGAAAGGCTCCTGTATCAGAGCGGGCAGAGCCTTTCGCTTGGGGGCGGGGGAGAAGGGGAGGGCTCCAGTAGCAGGGAGGCAACAGGCCATAACACTGCTAAAAACAGCAGTGAAGAGAAGGAGGCAGAGCATGGGTGAGTAGAGAACTGTGTAGATTAGGTACTTGGGTAACAGCCAGAAGCCCCCTACTGGGTCATCCCCTTTTTTGTTAATGGAGATATCCTATCTCCTAGAGCTGGAAGGGCCCTTGAAAGGTCATCAAGTCCAGCCCCCTGCCTTCACTAGCAGGACCAAGTACTGATTTTGCCCCAGATCCCTAAGTGGCCCCCTCAAGGATTGAACTCACAACCCTGGGTTTAGCAGACCAATGCTCAAACCACTGAGCTATCCCTCCTCCGCGAATTGTTTGTATAGTCTGTTTTTTATTAACTCAAAGAATAGGGGGCTTCCATTGCTTTCCTAGGGACCATTTCACAGTCTAAAATGTCAGGAGTAATGATTTCCCTTACAGGGTGTTTAAACCAATTTTTTTGCATTCAATTTCAGCTCATTTGTCTAAACTATTCCCCTCCTATCGCAGAGAACAACTCTTGAAATTGTTCTGCCTTACCTGGCTTACTACACTGTAACCTCCTTTTTAATCTTGCCATTAAAAGAAAGGGGCTGTGGAGCAAGTTTTTGTGAGCACACCCTTGTTTAGCTTACTGTTAAAAGGGATCTAGGCTAGTACTCAGTATATGCTCGAGAGCGGTGCTTTTCAAACTGGGGGTTGCCACCCAGTAGTGGGTCGCGGAATGGAAGGCACTGGATCGTGGCGGCTCTGGGCAGCACTGCCGACCGGGCCGTTAAAAGTCCCGTCGGTGGTGCTGCCCAGCTAAGGCAGGCTAGTCCCTACCTGTTCTGACACCGCGCTGCGTCCCGGAAGCGGCCAGCAGCAGGTCCGGCTCCTAGGGGAGGGAACGCAGGGCTCTGCCCCTGCCCTGAGCACTGGCTCCATGCTCCCATTGGCTGGTTCACGGCCAATGGGAGCTGGGGGAGGGAGGCGGTGCCTGCCAGTGAGAGCTGCAGGCAGCAGCTTGCGCGCCTCCGCCTAGGAGCTGGACCGGTTGCTGGCAACTTCAGGGGTGCAGTGCGGTCTGTGGTGCCAGGACAGGGGGGAAGCCTGCCTCTGCACCCTGGCTGTGCCACTGACCGGGAGCTGTCAGAAGAAAGCCTGTGCCCCAACCCCTGCTCCCACCACAAACCCCTTATCCCTGGCCCCACCCCAGAGCCTGCACCCCCAGCCCAGAGCCCTGACCCCCTCCCACACCCTGCTCCCCTCATTCCTGGCCTCAGCCCTGAGCCCCTCCCAAACCCCTCATCCCCAGCTCCGTTGGGTCATGGGCATCAACAATTTTCTTCAACTGGGTCGCCAGAAAGTGTGAAAAACCACATCTCGACATGCTATAAAATCTCTAGGGCCGAGCAGGGGTGTAGGTACCTTGGGGCAGGGGCATAGGTGTAGTTTGATTGGTGGGGGGGGTGCGGCACAGCGGGGCTTGAGCCACCTCCACCTAGTTGGGTCCGGGCAGGGAGTGCCACCTCCACCCCCTGCCTCACCTCTGCAGGCCACCCACCTGTCTGGGTTGGGGAGAGGCGTGCAACCAAAAATTATAACTCAAAGAGTTTGAAAACAGCTTAGGGAGGGGGTCGCTAGGGGCTGTGTGAGGGCAGGGGGTAGCTCAACTTGCAGGGAGGGGATAGGGATTAGGGGCTGTGTGCTGGGAGGCCTCCCCTGCGGTTCCCTGGTCCTGGAGGGATCTGACAGCCACAGAGCCAGGGCTCCCCCTCAGGGGGCTCTTACCAGCTGCCTCAGCGGGAGCAAGGGGGGGGGGGGGCTGGGAGCTGAGGAGCAGCTTCAACCCAGGGCACCTGCAAGAGATGAGGGAACGCTGCTGCTGCCTGCTCCATGGCCCCAGCTGCCCCTCTTCGTGCCTCTGACCTGGCCAGGGGGCAGGGAGAGGCGATGTGGAGCTGCTGCTGGGACTGCAGGTGTGTGTGGGGGGGAATTCCCTTCATGTCCCCAACTCTGCCCATGTGCTCAGGGCTTTTGCCCCACAGGGAACACCAAAGCTCAAGGCTCCAGTATTCAGCCCTTTGTGGGGGGGGGGTGCGCTCAGGATTGGGGCTTCAGCTCCATGGCCCCCTTGAAAGGGCTCATGGGCCCCCTGGGGGCCGCAGACCCCTCGTTGAGAACCACTGCTCTAGAGGTACTCAGAGTTGCCAAAATCAGACTGCAAGTCAGCCATGGCTTTGGGTATGCAGCCCAATACCCATTTGCCTCTGCTGTTCACTGTCACGCCAGGTTCTTTTTGACATCACTAAGTCTCTTTCTCTTATTTGGTGTCTGCTTTCTAGGTTGGTTATATGGATAAAGCATTTAAGACTGCAAGTCTTTTGCATTTCTCTGCTCTTCCTAACTTAGTGTTGTGTGAAAGTTTTAAATATTCTCAAATTTCAGCCAGCCCCAGTTTTGTGGAAGAAGTGGTAAAGTCAATGTACATGTTATCACTTTTGATTTAAAAAAAAGTGTCCTGTTTTTTCTAGCAGTTCAGCTAGTGTTAAACATGGAGCCCTGCAGCTCCCCACGCCCTAAAACTTTTCAGTCATCCAAGTTCAGCAGTATGATTGATTACTGGTGATGCTTCAGTCAGCTGGACTGTGAGCCAATGTGGCCACACCTTCAAACTCTAAAAGGTATGCTTCCCTACACGCAGAAGGTAAAGTATTTCCCAGCATAGACATTCCACACACTAAGGCTACATCTAAACTACAGCCGGTCAATTTAGGGGGTCTAGTGAAGACCTACCAAATGGACAGCAGCTCACGCTCCAGTTGACCTCTGTACTCTACCCCCAACGAGAAGAGTAAGGTAAGTCAACGGGAGACTTTCTCCCATCAACCCCCTGCGGTGTAGACCCCGCAGTAACTTGACCTAAGGTACGTCGACTCCAGTTACATGATTCACATAGCTGGAGTTGCGTAGGTCGACTTACCACGGCAGTGTAGACATAGCCTAAGTTAACGCCATAAGATTTAACTGTGTCTAACCCTCATACTAATTTATCACGTCACAGAGGAGTGGCACAGCTAAAGGTGCAGTAGCCACCCTGCTTAGTAGGAAGAGGTAACTTCAACAACCGCTGCTTTTGCTACCATCAGTCCGCCAGGGGCCAGAAAGTAGCCTCTGATACAGAGTGAACAGTACTTTGGAAAGCTTGTACCACCGTCAGAGCAATGTGCATGAGCTGGATTTCTCCCAGTAAATGCGTTATCAAACATGTAATAGACCAAAGCCTTTAACTGTCTTAAATCAATATAAGCCTATAACTGCAGTGCTCCCTACATACTCTTGTACGAGTTGTCTTATGAACTTCTTACCAGTTATTTTTAAAGGGGAAGTAATGAGGGCAAAAACCATCTCACTCTAACAAGGGCCTGAATGGACTAGGTCCCGTAGATCAGTAGCTCTCAACCTTTCCAGATGACTGTACCTCTTCAGGAGTCTGATTTGTTTCATGTACACTTCACTTAAATACAACTTGCTTATAAAATCAGACCAAAGTGTCACAGCACACTAGTACTGAACAATAGCGGACTCATTTTTACCATATAATTATAAAATAGATCAGTTGGAATAGAAATATTGTACTGACATTTCAGTATATAGAGCAGTATAAAGTCATTGTCTGTATGAAATTTTAGTTTGGACTGATTTCACTAGTGCTTTTTATGTAACCTGTTATAAAACTAGGCAAATCTCTAGATGAGGTGATGACCCACGGGAAGACCACTGCCTACTGTAATGTACTTAAAACTAGATGAAGTTCAACATCTGATTAAAGTTGTGAAGAACAGGAAAATCCACGTTAACCTGGTATAGCATAAACCAGCTGTCACTTCTGATGGGAAGCTGGAGTCTTAATCCCAAAGGCTTGAAAATCAGGTGTAGCTAGTTATAATCTCACTTCCTTATTTAAATGTCCTCTAGCACTTTCCAAACTTCATAAGGTTAAAGCAAGGAAGAGAGAGGCTGGGGGGGATAAGTGTGTTTTTGCACTACTGCTAGCTTTCTCAGCAATAACGTGTTCATTTTAAACTTGGCTGGTAGCTAAAATACATTTACATACTGTCCAGTATCCCAACAGTTAGGGGTGCTTCTGCCTCACTTGGCAAAGGGTTGGACTGTTGAGCTCAGGTTTAGGACCCCCAGGGGGAACAAACAGGAGTTCTCCAGCTCCAGGACCGGTGAAGTTCAAGTGATGGATAGTCTCCAATTAGCTACTAGTAGTGTTACCGGGCTTATTTATTTTGTCGTCTCTCCTTACAGAGCTCAGGAATGGTAGTTCTGAAGAAAGTTTACTCTGCAGCCAATATCCTTATTTAAATCACGGGGAGAAAAGAGACGATGATCTTTAACAGATATTTTTAAAAAGGTGATCTCCAGACTAGGGAAGGCAAAAGCAATCAGGTTGTATCTAGATGATTTTAAGGAAGTACACACACAGCTGGTATAAACCTCAATGCGAAACCCATTAAGGACAAGGAAAATATGGCAGTCTCTGTTTATTTTAGATTAAACAACGCTTTTTAAAAAAATAAATAAAACCTAGACATCACCAAGAAAACAATATATTAGAGTGCTATCAATTACATCAGACAGAGCCCTCACCACAACTTAAAGTAGTCCTCAGCTGAAAAGAGAACAGTTTCTAAGGCCTAATTGTTCAAAAACAAGAAGAGATTGTTCTGTAGTAACCTTCATTACTCACAATACCCTATTCATAACTCTAGTTTTTGTCATTCTCCTACCATATGTTACCATTGAAACAAGGGTTTGATTGCCATCAATGGCAAGAAGTGCTAAAATCATTTACCCAATGTTAAGAGCAGACGGGACAATCCAAAGCAGCATCAAGCCTTTGGTACCAGGATTTGGGTTTTCTTTGCTAATCAGCAATTCAATATTGTGTAAGCAGTTCCCATCAGAGAAGAACGTATATCTGGCCCAGCGGAATCAAGTATGGCCAGTAATAAGTCAAATGTGTTCACTGACGTTGAGCACATCACTGATACAGGAGGTGTTAACTCCTGTTCTCAAATGACATTAATCTAAATAGAACAGAAATACGGAAAGCCTTACTCAAGATGAGATAAATATTTTGCACTTTAGACAACTTTACAATTTCCTTGCTCTGTGCACAAGCCACAAGTTTATAAGTGACTGCTTTGAATCTTTCCAATATAGCAACTAAAGTGCAGGACCGGAATATGTAGTCAGTATTCAGGTATATTTTAAAATATCAACTGAAGTATGGCCAATAAATGTCTACTATCGCCACATTATATCTTCCAACATAATCTGTTCAATCTAATTTTTGGAAGCTAATGCCTATGAAACTTTCATTTTGAGTTTGTTGCAGCAGCATGAAGGAAGCATGAATGAAATGCCGCCGTGTAAAATTATTCACATGAATTAAAACACATTAGCTAATTTCCCCTGGAGAATGTAGAGGCATCTATTAAAGGGTGTTCATTTGATAGCTGTTAGGTGGGTACTTGCAGTAGCATTGAAGTCTACGTTTTAAGGTTAGAAATAAAACAAGTTCCTTTTCTGCCTTACTGTTGCTATGTATTAGGGTGCGTTCCCCACCCAGTTTACATTTGCCTTCAATGAAGTACAGAGAGAAGCTCAACCCCCACACTGCCTGCACTTTGGCTACCAAGAAGCACAAAACTTTAGAAAAATACAAGGCAAGAAAAATTTTGAGATTAAAAATATATACCTTTGGTTAAAAACCATCCCCTTTATAACCCAGCTAAGAACAAAAAAAATCTTCACTTAGGCTGAACAGTAGTAAAATTAGTACCAACAGCTCATCACCCCCAGAGACCTTTGAAAATGTCATTCAAATTGCAATTTTTACACATCTGTTGTCCGGGATCTACAGGGCTCATTACATTTGCAGCGACAAACTATTTACATTTTCCATGAAGAGAATGAGTTTCTCCACAAGGTCCTCCACTAATAGTCTTTACAAAAGATAAGCTGGAAGTTCTTAATTAAAGAACTTTTGACACATGTAGTTTTCTTCAGATACTGAATATCCAAACTTTTTATAGAAAGCCACATTTTTGGGCAGACACTCGAGAGTAATTTTATAACAGTTCAGTCTCTTACTTAGCAACGTAAGCGTAGACATTAATCTGAAAGAGACAGAGAACACCAGTGGTTATATAAAATAGCATTTGAACATTGGATCAATTAAAGTTCAATTCTTCAGCGTGAATGCAAACATTTCATTATTACTATTTGATGAGACCTCTCTGCAGTAGAAGCTTAAACTGCAATGATAGAGGCAGTTCAGTTTTCTACATGAAATATTACTTCAGCTTTTACTTGGGGAAAAAAATGTAGAGGCATCTATTAAAGGGTGTTCATTTGATAGCTGTTAGGTGGTACTTGCAATTCATTAGTTAGTGAGAATTTGTTAAACGTGCCCCCGAGCACAATGTGACGTGAGGGGTGTGCCCCTGTCCGCACGCACATGCAGGGGAGTGATTTGTTACCGCTTGAGTCTAGTTATTGATCAGTATGTGTTCATCTGAGCAACTACAGCATGTGTGTTAACAGATGCTAGAAACTGGATGTGATTTCCGGGGCTCCTGACCTGTACGGTGTTACAAGGTAAAGACTGTGAAGAAATACTTACAGTTTGCCAAGCTGCTTTCCTCTGCATTCGTCACTTACTACAACATCTTCTACCCTTCCTCGCTGAGGAAACAGATGCGTCTGTGTTCAGTTTACTATAGCACCTTTAAGTCATTTTTCAGTTAAATTAACAAGTGAATCTCTACCATTGCATCATGTTTTGATCAAGTAAGCAAGGAAAACAGATCTTAAAATGTCTTTGTAACTGACATGAGCGGAGTACACTCATCTTACTCAGTTTGACAGTAAACTGTATTAACTATTTTTGAAAAACAATTAGTTTAATGTAATTTTTTTCTTTATAATTACAGTCTGGAACGCACAAACATACCTTTGCACATGAATGAGTAAATTTATGTTCTATAACTAGCGTTGCTGTAGCAACAATCTGTCCCAGATTTGTATCTTCCACAACGGTCACATAGTAATCACCGGATCTCTTCATGTGTTCGAAGGTTTCTGTGGGAACAGGAGAATAGTACGACAGTTCTAATCCATTAATAAAATATGTGCCTGACAGCCACATAAACTGATTCTGAAGGATAAATTCTAATTCACAGCACTGAAGAATTCAACTCCACAACCCAAGAGGCGATCAAGAAATTAGAAATGGACAAAACCCCACGGTCAAATAGGATCTGTTTCAAATCAGGATGGAAATGGCCAAAAAAGAGTAGACAAAACCAATTCCTGTGTTCTGAGATGCAGGGAGAAGACCGTTCCCTGGCTGCTAGCATCACAGACCCACGAAGATCAAAGTAGCTCACTCTTCCTTAGAGTGACAGACTCTAGCTCGAACCCCTATTAGTTTCTGTAGGCAGACCAATGAAAAAAGAGTAATGGGATGACCTGGGTAATTATAGGGCTGTCAGCCTGACATTGATCCCAGGCAAGATAATACAACAGCTCGTATGGGACTCAATGAAGAATTAAAGGAGGGTAACGTAATTAATGCAAATCAACATAGGTTTATGGAAAACGGATCCTAACTCAGGCCTTGTCTACACTGGCAAGTTTCTGCGCAGTAAAGCCGCTTTCTCCGGTGTAATTGCCGTGGTGTACACACTGGCAAGCCACTTTGTGCGCAGAAACTCCTCAGTTGCAGCATTGCAAACAAAAAACCCACCTCGACGAGAATGGTAAACCTTACAGTGCGGAGGGGACGGACACACACACACACGGAGACACACACACAGGATGTTGATAAATTGGAGAGGGTTCAGAGAAGAGCCACAAGAATAATTAATGGATGAGAAAACCTGCCGTATGGCGATAGACTCAAAGAGCTCGACCTAATTAGCTTAACAACGAGAAGGTTAAGAGGTGACATGATTAGTCTCTACGTATATACAGTATGTGGGAAATACATATTTACTAATGGACTCATCAGTCTAGCGGAGAAAAGTAGAACATGATCCAATGGCTGGCTCATTGCACAGGGAGCAGCTGCAGCGCTTCTTGCAGCCCGGGGGGAGGTTCCCAGAGGAACACCGCCTCCTAGCCCCTCAAACTATGCCCATGTTGAAAAGTGGGGGTGTGTGGCCCCACACCCCCCCCGGATCCAGTGCTGGGCCCCCCCCCCCCACTCTACAAAGTTTCTGGCACCCTTGCCCTCACCCCTGCCCCTCCCCAGCTCCAGGCCCAGCGTTTGGAGGTCAAAGGGGCCTTGGGCTGGCTGTGTTTGTGCGGGGAAAAAACCACAGTGCCCCCCGGACCACGGGGTCCTGGGTGGTCACTCACTGTAAGGCCGGCCCTGCCCCCCCCAAAAGCGATGACACCCCCCACACACACCATGAGACCCTCATGTTTGCACTTCCAGCTGCCCAGCTCTGAAGGCAGCACCTCCATCAGCAGCAGAGCAGGAGTAAGGGTGGCAATACTGCGACCGACCCCCTTACAACCCTCTTTTGGGTTGGGACCCGAATGGTGAGAACACTGCGAAATTTCAGATGTAAATATCTGAAACCATGAAATTGACCATTTTTAAACTCCTCCGACCGTAAAACTGACCAAAGTGGACCGTGAATTTGGTAGGACCCTAGTTATACAGGAGGTCAGACGAGGTTATCACAATGGTCCCTTCTGGCCTTGGAATCTGTGAAACAAGCTCACTGCCTCAACAGGAGTAAAGAGAAGCCCCAACTTCAAACTGCAAGTGGTGATGGACAGACCATGACAAGACACGTTATCTTCATCCATTCACCTTCAGTGCTCACATCTCTAAAACTCAATCTGAACACAAAGAACTACAGTTTGTCCCATTTATGCACATGAACTCTGAAGTCACCTGGGACAGGCAAATGAATGTCACAATGACCATGAGATCCTAAACCATCTCAAAACGCTGAAATCTGCCTGGAGAGGCCTGGGCTAGCAAACTCTCCTGTGGCATCATCCAGCTACAGAAGTCAAGAGGTTCATTCAGGATCAGATTTACTGTCAACATCAATAACTTCCTGTTCCCACCCTTCCCCTTTTCAAATGCCAAAATAATGAATAACGTACTCACTGATAAACTGCTCAGGGCTGACAACTCCAGCTGCTGTCAGCTGACCCAGAACCTTAAAAAAGCCTGTTGCAGAAAAGTATAACCAAAAAAAAAAAAAGAAGGGTTAATGCCAGATAAAGATAAGCAATTAACTAGAAGCCCAAAGAATATGGCTTCAGCATTTCAGGTACAAATTCAAATCTGTAAGTCTGTGCACACAATCATGCAAGCAAAAATAGCACGTTATGCCATATGTTGTACCCAGGCAAAGGAGACAACGTGACCCCTGAACGATTACTGAAACTGCTCCTAAAACGCCCCCCTGTATCCCTTCAAGATATGTAACAATACCACACAAAAGCAACATTTATGTGTTCCAAGTAAAGTGAAGTTTTTAAATACAGCGTTGAGATTCATGATGTGAAGGGACTAGACTTCTCTATATGCCACCTACCATCTAGTTTAAGCAGCAAAGAGTCCTGTGGCACCTTATAGATTAACAGACGTATTAGAGCATGAGCTTTCGTGGGTGAATACCCACTTCGTCGGATGCATACCATCTAGTTTAGTTAGATGTAAAGAACTCCACGTACTCCATATGTATACTGACAGAATTCTACATCTTGAAAGTGAATGCAACATTAATTTTGAACTCATGCCATAAGCAATGTTAAATGATTGTCTAATGCTGTAACAGTGAACTGTTTTGAAAGCAGACAAGAGACATGTGAATCAAAGCAAAGACAGAATGCTAAGAAACTATGGGTACGACCCTACAGTCTTGCACGTTCTCAGAGCCTGGAGTCCAGCCCAACCCTGAACCTCTACGCTGCAATTAAACAGCCCCATAGCTTGAGCCCCAGGACCCCAAAGTCAGCTGATGAAGGCCAGTCACAGGTGTTTAATTGTAGTGTAGACATACCCTATCAGGTTTACATTTTCATGGATGCTCAGAGAAATAATTTGAATGTTGAGCTGTATTTTCAAAACAAGTTTTCCCAAGTTCCACAGCTAACGAATTAGTTGTATTTTCTAACATTCAAATGAATATGAATCAGTATATTGTTTTTATAAAGAAATGTATGTTACTTCTACAAGAGATTGTGATGAACAGGAACGTGTGGATTACTTGGAAGATTTGAGCTTTAAGATTTGTTTTAAGTGCATTCTAAATATGAGGAAACCGGTTTTAAGTGACCACCCAAGCAACCAGCAAGTATCAAATGCCTAAGCACGCAGCTACCACAATGGGGCCATACACTAACCTAGACCAGATAGAAGAGGTGGTTCTCAGCTATAGGACAGATTAGATTGTATTGTAAATCTCAGAGAGATTTCAAAGTGATTAATAATGAAGTGAGGGCAACCTACTGGAAATAGTTGTTAGTGCAGGTTGCAATGTACTGTGTACAATTCTGATCCTCAATATTCATTACACAATAGGAAATAGAACTGGACTTCACCTCTATTTAAATCAGCAGTGCAAAGGGGTCTCATAACTAAACCATCCCCTGGATCTAAAGGTGAAATGGCGGGAGAAAATGTTGCTGTGTTCTGGCTCCAGTCAAGTTCATGAAGGAGATTTGGGTCAAACATTGGTGTGTCATCAGGCATCACAGCTGCAACAGGCATCATGGCAGCAGTGGTTGCAGCAGGTGTACTGAAAGCAAAACACAGATGCATTCTATAAAAAACATTTGAGATTGAGTTAATATTTATACCCTGTAATCCTGGTAGCTACATAGTAACATGATTTTATGTTTATACCCTTATTCCAGCTATTTACACAGTAACATATGTTTTCTCTATGATGCAATGAAAGGTTAATGAAATTTAATCTCCTATTTACTTTATCAGCTTGTACTGTTTGAACTAGAACCTAGCAGGATTTGGGTTTAAAACAAACAATAAAAGTACATACTTTGAAGTTCCTTAATGCATATTAAGTAAAGCCTAATTGAATAGCAACTTTATTTTTGTGCTAATGAATCAAACTTCTTATGGAATTAAGGTAACTATAGCAGATTTTGTACAGTATGCTTAGCATTTACATCCAGTTCAAAAAAATCTAGCACTCCTAATAAAGAAGAAATGCAAACATCACTACTGTATCTCAAAGAGACCACAATTTGGATAAGCAAAATTACACACTTTTTGCTCCTAGAATTTTTTTTTCAAAACTATCCATTAATGGCCACACTAGTAGTTTAATCTGAGTCCCACCACATAAATATTTAGCAATTCAGTTAGAATCACTTCACATGAACATACACACACACTCTCTCTCTACAACAATTTGCATACTTTTCCCCCTTGTTAAATATCATGCAATTTTTTTTTTAAACCTAACACTTCTCACGTGATAATGTTTGCTTGTTTTTGCAATCTACCTTGTGAATTTACAAAATCAAATGCAGTTTTTACTGCCAGGTGTAAGTTTTCACTGACTGTTTTACCACTTGGCTAATACTGCCATGGTTACAGTTTAACAACGGTAAATGATTAAAAGATAATATGAGGGAAATGTTTGTAATTCGGTGGGTGAGGGGAGGAGAATAGAAAATGGGAAACAAGGGACATTTTGCTGATTTCTCTAATTTAGAGGTAAATTATTATTTTTGTGTGTGTGTATGTTGCTTCTGTAACTAGAATATCTGATGGTGTATATAAAATGAATTAGAACTCAAAAGACTACTTCTGAGGCTAGATGTTCTCTTTTTTAAAAAGAGCCCTCTTTATATATCTTCAGTTGAACCAAAAAGCCACCATTCTTCAATGCAAGGTACAGTGTTCATATATACCACTGGACATGCCAAAGTAAACTAAGTTCTAAAACCTATTTTATTAGGATCCTTATATTTCAAAAAATGCCCTTTGCATGAATTATAAGACAGTGCAACATCTCTGTAATACTGTCTAGGGAAAAATGCAGAATGTGTTACGTATGAGGCATTTTAATGGAATCCAGAGCACAGAAGTTTCAGATCAGAAGGCAGCACTGTAAGTACAACAGGAAGCACTAAATATTTTTCCTTCACCTGCTGGTATATGATGACCTTTACATATATGCCCTTTTCACAAACAATGATATACTTAAATGTAAACATCTGCAATCTCTCTCTTTTCTGGGTAAACGCTAATAGAAACTCCCCACCTACCTTTAAAAAAATAAGAAGTACCATACAACAACTTGAATTCTACCGAAGGATCTCACTGTGCTATACAATCAAGCCTACTACTTTTATGAGGTAGCTAAGTATTATCTTAATTTTAAAGGTGGTGAAACTGAGGCACCAAGAGTTTAAGTGACATTCCCAAGGTCTCAGGAAAGCGAGGAATGGGAAGGCAGGTCTTTTGATGCCCAGGTCTTTTGATGCCCAGTCCTGGGCTTTAGTGACTAGACCATGCCAATGTATGCAGAGGACTTTCAAGCTATAACAAGTGTTTGAATTACTCTAAGGCTAACAAGAACTAAGCCACTGTAGCTCTGGTACCTCACATGAAGCTAATGTTATGCTGAACTAAATAAACCTGAGCATGCCTAGTTTTAGTTGCTGGATCATCCTGTGCTTACCCAGAACTCATGGCTGACCATACAATAATAGAGCTCTACTCAAACAATATTCTATGCAGAACAAAATTGGAAGTAATTTCAGTATTGTGTTAGAGAATGCTCAGAAGACACACTGAAAAGAAATATTCGAGAAGAGAACACCAGGAAAATTAAAATCTTTTCATTTAGTATTAGTTTGATAAAGTAATTAACTTATATAATTCACAGCTACAATACCCAAGTCTGGCTGGTCCCTGGGTTTCCTCTAGAAACCAGTAGGAACTTGGACCAATCCCAGCTCAGACTGGGAAGGAGTGCAGAAGACCTGTTCAATATCAGCACACATGGCAGTTTAAACAGACATGAATATGCTTTGAAAAAGTCCTGTCCTTCTTTGCCAGAGATAAGGGGGCCTGGCAGGAAAGGGGCAGTCAAAAACTATTTCAGTGTACTGCAAACGAATTATTGGGAACTTCCTCTTCTAAGACCACGTTCTGCACTTGGGTACATGTGAGCAATCTCCAAGGAAGTCAAGGGAGCTGGGAGCCTCCACCATCAGGAAGAGTTTGAACCACAGACACCTGCCTCCTTCCACTCCCTTCTGACATCATCCTGCTGTGCTGGTCTCCAGGAAACACCAGGGCAGATGGCAACAGAACTACAGTAGAATCTCAGAGTTATGAACATTTCAGAGATACGAACAACCTCCATTCCCGAGGTGTTCGTACTCTGGGGTTCTACCGTCCTTAAAATTTGTATTCTCACAAACAGAGCCATTAGTCGCCACAGTTAATTAAACAAAGCCAGGAGGGGAGGGACCATCTCTTTAGAGGAGACCAGGCAGACCGCCCCTAAGGGAGAGCTGTCCAGGGATCCCAGCCACAGGTGAACGGTAGCTTAGCCTGCATGGAAAAGTTACAATGACGTACACCCAGGGTCAGCCTTGGGCTAGGAGGAAAGAGACTGCTTTCCCCTATACTCTCACCCACTTGTGTCCCCCCCCCGTGTCCCCCAATCTGCCTGCCCCACACACAGCCTCACCCCAGCCCCCGAGCCCCAACCCCCTTCCCCACCATGGGCTCCCCCAGTCCAGCCCCCACCCCTGGATATCCCCTAATCCAGCCCCCCCCACCCGGTACCCCCAGTCCAGCCCCTCTTCTCCCCCCATGTGCCCCCCAGCCAGCACCCCCCTTAAACTAGCTGTATCTCCCCAGACCTCCCCTCCTGCACCTC
>NW_020664540.1:13591990-13712957 GCF_002925995.2 Terrapene triunguis | reverse complement strand
CACACACACACCTAGAGCTCCCCCCACCTCCATACAAACCTTCAGGTCCCTCTCCAACCACCTGAGGCTCCTCCCACCATAGAATCGTCCCCCCCCCCCCCGACCCAGGGACCCTGTCATAATGTTTGGTGTTTATTTGCAGGCCCCAGTTCCTGGAGTCCAGGGATTAAGTGAGAGGCTGAGCTGCTGTTACTTTGAATAAGGCTGGTTTCTAGCCCTCTTGGGTGGGGAGAAAGCTATGGAAACATAACCCCTAAAGGCCCTGTATAGATTGCAAATGAACTCGCCCCCGAGTCATTGTGTTTACATTTCTCCTGTCTTTGCAGCTGATCCCACTGCTTTTTTTGAGGGCCTGACTCGTGACTTTTGAGCACTTTGGATGAACAACACTGCATCTGTGGACCTCCAAGCACCAGAAACCACAAGAATACCCCACAGCCAGATCCTGGCATTGCTACAGCTGTCAAACAACCCCACTCAAATGCAAATGACATAGAAGTTGTGGAAAGGGGGAGGGATAGCTCAGTGGTTTGAGCACTGGCCTGCTAAAGCCAAGGTTATGAGCTCAATCCTTGCGGGGGCCACTTAGGAATCTGGGGCAAAAATCAGTCTGGGGATTGGTCCTGCTTTGAGCAGGGAGTTGGACATTAACAGCACAAGTGGCAGCTCTCATTACTAAAGCATCAGACCGTTTTAAAATTTACCCTCTTTAGATTCTTTTGGGTGGCACTGGGGCTGTATCATCCAACACAGAGGTTGCCCAACCATCTAGCATCTTCCTGTGATTTGTGCTCTATATTGCGGTCCTCTTAGTACCCCAGGGATTTACTAAGGGAGGGGGAATGAGGTTGGGATGCTGGCAGACCAGGGGCTAGCTCTCACCAAGGCTTAGGCTCAGCCAAGCACTGACAAATTCATTGCTGGAAACAAGTCTGTTTCACCTGTCTGTCAGGATGGTTAAGATGGGTGTTGGACTTATAACAGCATATTTAGTTTTTGGACTTTATCAGATACATGTAAATTGCTGCATTCATTAATCTCACGATTTCTTTATCATCTGCTGAAGGTAATATTTAAGTTTTTGCACGGTAACTGTCAAAAATGTTTGCTCTGAAACTGTGAACCCAGTCAGAAGAGATCATCTCCTGTTCATCAAGAAGACCTATCAAAATTAAATTGGCCGTTGTGGGGCATCACAATACGAAGACTTTGGCTTGGGCTACATTTGCAAGTTAGAGCGCATTAAATCAGCCTCGGGCGCCCTAACTCCTGAGGTCTCCACACTGGCAAGGCACGTAGAGCGCCTGGACGCTGCAGCTGGAGCGCTCCTGGTAATCCACCTCCACGAGAAGCATAAAGCTTGCTGCACTCTGGCTGAAATGCCTGGCTGTCAGTGTGGCCGACGTGTTGCATTACTGCGCTGTGATTGGCCTCCAGAAACGTCCCATAATCCCTTGAAGTCAACTGGCCACTCTTCTCCTTGTTTTGAACTCGGCTGCAGGCATGCAGATATCCCCTTTCAAAGCTCCGTTTCTGACAGCCGTTGCTTATCTGCTCCGGGACAAAGCGACCATTACTGTGGAATGCTGCTGTGTTTGTGCGTGTGTGAGAGAGAGAGAGGCAGGGTTTCCCCCTTCCTTCTGCCGCTGTCTGCACTTACAAGACAGCATGCTGACACCCTCTCTTCCCCCCAAATCACAGTCTCTCCCCACACAACACACTCCCTGTCACACTCCTCCCTTCCCCCCACCGATTTGAAAAGCACGCTGCAGCCACTTGCACGCTGGGATAGCTACCACAATGCACTGCTCTCTGTGGCATTGCAAGAGCTGCTAATGTGGCCACGCCAGTGCGCTTGCAGCTGACAGTGTAACACACGGCAGCGTTTTCCCTGCTGCGGTCTCCGAGGGCTGGTTTACCTCCCGGCGCTCTACATCTGCAAGAGTAGCCAGGCCCTTTGTTAATTACCCCCTTGCACCCATGAAGAGGCTAGCTCCCCTCAGCGTGAATTCTGGAAGAAGGAAATAAAAATACCCGACAAGAAAATGTGTCCTCTCTTTCGCTGTTTGGCCTCTCACAGGGCTGGAGCTACAAAACAGGCCTGGGTGAGCCGTAAAAGACATTCAGAGCTGGTAGCTTATTATAACTCAGTCACCTTTTTAACCCTGTAACTGTCACTCATCTGTGTATATATGTCGCCTGCTTTGACCTTGTAATAACGCTCTCATTTCTTTTCTTAGTTAATAAATCCTTAGATAGTTTACTATAGAATAATCGTCTTTGGTGTGAGATCTAAGCTGCAAACTGACTTGGGCTAAGTGCCTGGTCCTTTGTGATTGGGAGTAGCCTGAACATTCTTGTGATTTTTGGTGTAAAGTGACCAAGTCCAGCTTGCCGGGGTGGCAAGATAGACGGGAGTGCCCAAGGGGACTGTCTGTGACTCCGTGGTAAGACTGTTATAATGCTTTAGGAGTTCACACTTATGTGACTGGGTTGGAGAGATCTAATTATAGAACAGACACCAGTTTGGGGTCTCTGCCCTGTTTCTTGACACGCTGCCCTGAGGCCGGCACTGACGGTCATGAGCCGCTCCAGATAGCATGACAGAGGTGTTTTTACATCACAGTGCCAACAATTAAAAATAAAATAACCATTAGAACTTAGACTTAAACCTGGTTTATAAGTAGTTGAGATCAGGTAACATATGTACATTGAATATGAAGTTTGCTGAACAAGATCATTACAGACTGGACATATTCCCATGATGTGATTGTGATATGTGATCACACTTGTCTATGTTTATTCCCTCTAGTATCTTACCCTCTTAGTGAGTCACACTCGGTTACCATGGAAACAACCAACTTTACTCAGTTTTAACTTGTACTACCCAACCGTGACCAAACAAAAAAACAACAACCACCCGTCCACCCTCTTTGTATGAGTTACACCCAAAGCGCTGATGCCAGAATGAGCTGGAAGGTGTACAGTTCATACTGGGAACTTCATGGATTACTCACTGGGAGTCACTTTGGCATTAAAGGTCCTATCTAGGCTGTGAGACTCTGGGGGCACTGAACAACTAGGAAAATGACAATGTCCCAATACCTAAAAGAAACATAGAAATTGTACCAATTGAACTAAACCAGTTTGCTTCGTTTGTGTAGACACACTTAAATCAAACCGAGTGGCTAAAATTGGTTTAGCTTAATTCAGTTTGTTGTAACTTTCTTTCCTGAGGCAGGAATTACTGATGTGAAAGGATTCTGTTCATTACCTAAACAACTGCTCTGACTGATCTGGCAATTTCCTGCAATATCGCTGGGAGATTTTATTGTACATCTCTACCCCGATATAACGCGACCCGATATAACACGAATTTGCATATAACACGGTAAAGCAGTGCTCTGGGGGGGCAGGGCTGCGCACTCCGGTGGATCAAAGCAAGTTCGATATAACGCGGTTTCACCTATAACGCGGTAAGATTTTTTTGGCTCCCGAGGACAAAGTTATATCGGGGTAGAGGTGTAGTAAGCACTGTGGGCCAGAGATTGTGTGTAATTCCATGGGGGAGGGGGACCGCAGCTCCTCCAGGAACTAAGAACGAGTGAGGAGGTGCCGGGGGGAGGGGGAAACGGGGGGGGGGGGGGGAGTGATTGGGCAAATTCACTCAAGTTGTAACACCACCAGAGAAGTACCACCACCTGGAAAGGCTCGCATAGAATAATTCCAACTAGATTCTCCAGAACAAATGAAGGATTTTTGGATAAATAGCCTGAGATTAAACTGATTTAGGGCCCTCTTTCTGATCCAGCAAACAGCCTAGACCTTCTGTCTGAGGGGGGCCCCAATCCTTCCTGGGAAGGGTCGGAAGGTCTTTGGCCTACTGACGCCCCACAAAACTGATGGGTGATCTCTGACAAGCTTATTAGCATGCATGTCGGTTCGTTTATTGCTATTAATATGGTTTTCTGTAGTGCGTTCACCTTAAGAATAAATGTGCTTGCTTAGAAAGAACTGTGTGGTAACGCAAAACTGTGGGCAGTTATGCTGTTTATAGCCTTCAGAAAGCTAGCAAAGCACAGACGCTGGCCTGTTTAAGCAATCTCGCTTGCTGGGGATATCACAGTGTAGGCAGAGGACTGGGCATCCAGGAAAAACCTGGTCAGGAGGGAGAGAGATGCAGGTCTCCACTCAAGAGAGGTGATGGCTGAGGAGCCAGGCGCTTTCCTGGACCACAGAGGGGAATAAAGGTGCAATTGTCCTGAACTGTGACATCTGCAGCATGTCGAGCTGTTTTAAGTAGTTATTGTACAGGTTTGGCTTGACGTTAAACATTTCCCATCATTCAGATATTTTTGTGATTAGATAAGGAATTGTTCATTAAGGTTTTTTTTAAATGCCGGTTATGAATTAAGCTAAATTGATTCCAAGCATCCTTAATCCAGTTTAAGCTTGTCCATGCAAGGGAGATGAACTGATTTAACTAATTTGATTTATGAAGAGATTCAGTTAAATGGACAAATGAAAGTTGAGCAATAGAAAGGGGGAAGCATTTTTAGATTATTCATACCCTTTTTTGTTTGGTTTTGTTAAATCCTATTGATCTTCAATGATTAATTAACATTTCGGAGAATGGAAACTTTTGTTGAAAATGCCACCCCTCTGATTAAGGTGTGAGCACTAATGATATACATCCTCTGAGCCCTCAACAAGTCCTTCAGCAAAATTAGGGGTTATCAGAGTCAATATTCCTGATATTTCTAAGGTAATCTCCTCTCTCCTGAATGTTCAAGCTTTCTCTATACATCATAAATGAGCACATGTCCACTTTAAAAAATCCTCTTTAAAGACAAGCAGTGAGGGCTAATCCTGGGCTCACAGAAGCCAAAGGAAAATTGCCTCTGACTTCACTGGGACCTGGGTTTGGTTGTCATAGAACTAGGCGAATCATAGAATCATAGAAGATGAGGATTGGAAGAGATCTCAGGAGGTCATCTAGTCCAACCCCCTGCTCAAAGCAGGACCAACCCCAACTAAATCATCCCAGCCAGGGCTTGAGATGACGCATTTCTGCTTTTCTGGCTTCAGTTCCATATTGGAACATTTTGTAGCAAGAAAAATACATGGCTTTTCCATGTTTGAGGGAGTTGAAGCAAGAAGATTTCAAGATGAGGACATTACAAATGAATTACTCCAGGACATGCGGAGTCATGGAAAATGTATGTTCTTGATGTAAATGTCTGAGTCTAAAATAATACCCTGCTTTATGAGGGGAAAACCCATCTCCTTTAATTGGATCATATGACACAGCGCGGTAAGAATGAATAACTCCTTGTGACAAATTAATTGTTTATACTCTGTTTTGGAAACAGATTCCCAGAGCCGGATATTCCATGAGATTATTTTGTTTTGCTTCTTTTTAATCTGTAATGAGTAACTTTTTATCTAGTCACACACAATTCTTGAATGTTGGAAAATATTTAAGGTCTGTATTGTGACTACATAAAACAGCTCAATCTGCTGCAGCGTTTTAGGTAAAGGACAGAATCCTTTCACCTAGCTCACATCAGTAAATCTTTCCTAGGAAAAACAGGTTATATCCATGCAGAAGATGTCTCAAATGGGGACCTAAGTCTCGGACAAATTGTGATAACAAAATACCTGCTATAATTTAATAAAGTTGCTGGGAAAATCTGGCAGCCCTTGGACAAAGATCTCCAGCAACCCAGATGGCCATCTGGAGCTTGGGAAATGGTGGTTATTCAGGGCTTATGATAACATTACTTCAGTTATGAAAGAAGAAGAGCATCTGGAACATGTCTGCCTGTCTGGAAATTATTACCCAATCTTTAGCCAAGAAGTCAAATATAATTTAAGTATAGAGGAAAGGGAGGTGTTAGAAAAAACAGGTGTGCAGCAAACAAAATATAAATATTTCCTAGCCAAGCTGGAGAAGAGGGTATACGTCTCCCAGAAAAGTTCAGAAGCCTAAAGGCTCACACTGCCTTGAAGAATTAAGAATTAAGAAACAAGAATTAAGGCCCAGATCCTCAAAGGTATTTAAGTGTCTAACTCCCATTGAACTAGCTAGGGTCCTAATTCCTTTGAGGGTCTGAGCCTAAAGAAATATATGGTCTGTATCGTTAGGTTTTCCAACATTCACTCACTAGGGCCTGGCAACCTTTGTCTGTGCAGATAAATTCCAGGCAGAAGCACTGTTGATCCCAAACAGTCGAGCAGCATGAGCTTGGCTTACACATCACAAGATTTAAATAATAATGCATTTGGGGGTTGTTTAATTGGCCTTCCAGTTTGTGATACTATCAGGTGCACTTGCTCCATGTTCTTAAGCTTTTCTCGGCCACTCTGAAGACTAGAAACTCACTTTTTTTAAAGTGAAAGCTGCGAGTCTATTGTATTTTTTTGAGTCCAGCAGCTGGGGCAGGGAGAGCAATACCAAATATCACAAGACTTGCAATAAAATCCAGAGAGTTTTTACCCCTGTGCAAGTCATTTCCTAAAGGACTGTACCACCATCACAGAGGAGGTTTCAGGACACAAGCATCTTATTTGAGTCATTTCAAAGACTTTTTAAAGCCAGTTTTGTTTTGTTGGTTTTTGGTTTTAAAAAAAGCAGGCCTGGTGGTGCGCATAGGGATGCAGGTCCAATTGCTCCTACTTTTCATTGACTGCAATGGCTTTATGGAGCTATCAGGCACACGTGGCCAATTGAGTGTATGTCCAGTATCAGAATGAGATTGTTATTTTCAGAAGCAAGTGCTCGGTTTGCCTATGCACTGAGGGGAATAGCCTGCACGGGCAATTGCATCTTTAAAAAAAACAATAGGCTGGCCTTGTATATTTCCTAGAACCCTGCTTTTGTTTGGTTGCCCTTTGTGAACAATGCCCAGCAAACTACAGCGGATAGTCATCAGGAACCTAAAATATATTCTTCTCCTTTCAGTAAAAGTGGTTTGGCTTTTTCCTGGCAAATCACCTCTTTAACCTCTCAGATCATCAGCTAGTAATGCATTGAGCTAAGGTGGTGCTCCCATTCCATCAACACATAAGAGAAACCTCAATCTGCCAAGAAGTTTTCTGCCTAGAAATTGCAGCACAAATAGAACAAAAACCTCATGCACTGGTGTGACACAGACCCTTGGAAAAACCTGAGCACAGTGTGGGGAGTTCAAGGAAAACGACAAGGATTAGCTCTCTCTTCAGTAACTATGCCAAGATTTACAGTTATCACATTTTCCCTTCAGCAATGGAAAGTGCACTCTCCATCATGGTTTACCTCATAGAGATTACAGTTCTTAGGCATGTACTTTACTAAATGCTTATTTGTTACTGGGGAGTTGATAATCCACATTCTCTGTATTCACTGGATACCAGACACCAGCTGTTGCTGTCCACTGCAGCAAATATGGACCAACGATGACACAATCTCACCTTACCTAGCACTAGCATATACCAATGTGGTGCCTCCCAGAGGTCACAAGGTCTGCTTCTACCAATAGTGAGAGAGTCTAGGCATTGGGGGCAATTTGGCCAACTTGCAAGGACCTTCTTTTATTACTTGAAGGGTATCTCCATTCTTCTTGGTTAAGAGCTGTTGTAATAATTGGGCCTACAAATTTATGCTAATTGGGAGCTCAAGTGCGGGAAAGTGGGGGGAAAATGCCACTAACCTGTAACAACAAATGTGGATGAGAAAAAGCGCAAAAGGGAGACAGACTGAATTAGTACAAGCAAAAGGCCTAACTTGATATCACCAGGGTGGTGAAGCACTGGAATGGGTTACCTAGGGAGGTGGTGGAATCTCCATCCTTAGAGGTTTTTAAGGCCCAGTTTGACACAGCCCTGACTGGGATGATTTAGTTGGGGATTGGTCTTGCTTTGAGCAGGGGGTTGGACTAGATGACCTCCTGAGGTCCCTTCCAACCCTGATATTCTATGATCCCTGATAAACAAGATAGGCTCAGGACCAGAAATCAATTAATCAGCATTGGTGAGTCAGAAATTAGCCCTAATTGGTAAACCAAATAATGAGAGGCCGGGCTATTCCACACATCGCTCCCTTTTGGGGTGTGAAAAGAAAAGACTCGAGGGGGAAAAGCAGGCAGAAGAAGATGCTCTTTGCCAACAACTGCAGCAGCGAGCTTCACCATCCGGTCTGCCAACCCACCATCTCCTGGACCCCAGCATCTGCCACAACACCTTTGGACCTTCTTCGTTCTAATCCTGAGAGATGACCTGACCAGACCAGGCCAGAGAGATGGACCCAGATGACATCACCACCTTCACGGGTTTCAGCTAAGCCTTGTATACTGCCTGGGATGTGAGACTTTGTCACAACTCCTCCCTCCCCCCATGGGTTCTTTCCCTTCCCCACCTTATTTATGTTCTTTCCCATCTCTTGCCAATTTCCTTCTGAATAATGAGAGTCTGGCTTAGCTGGCCACGGCTGCATCCTTTGTAACACCGCTGTGAGCCTGGGACCAGAAAGTGGCCGTTAAAAGCAATGCCCTAACAGCTGATGCACGTTGGCCAGGGCTCGGAGTGGCTGATAAGATCACGGGCTGGGCCTGTGTTTTTCCAGCAGCGAGGTTGCAGGTGAGAGTCAGCACCAGAGACAGAAGCTGCATTTTGTATCTTTTCTGGTCTTCTCTCCCCTCTTGTGTGTGTTGGTCTTGTTGGAAATGGGATTGAATTTAACAGCAGCAGAGTTTCCAACCCTTTACAACTAATTTCTTCTCTTTTCCCCAAAGACGACAGCAATTACCATCTTTAATAGCATCTAAAAGACTGTCAAAGGAAGGGTTTTTCCCTTATAAAAGCTTTCCGCAGCTTTCCCTTTGAGGAGGGAGCAAGGGTCATGGTTAGAATGAAAGCCTTATTTAATACTTACCAGGTCAAATATTTCAACTCTTTTTCTTTCTTTTCTGTGGCTTTAATAAAAGGTTAAAAGGATTGTTAACAGTGGGTTTGCCATGGTACTAAGCAGGCTGAGGTCTCTGCCTACCCAACCCCAAATATTGTTTAAAATGGTGTAATGTTGTATTATTACAGGATCATGTTAACACATTTGACTCTTTGGGCCCATATATTCCATCCAAATGAATACACCAGGATTCCCGAGAACAGGTAAAACGTTAATCTCCTTGTCACAGTTCAGGGCAACTGCATCTGTATGTCTCCTCTGTGGTCCATCAAGGACACCCACACTAAGTTCCTGGCTCTTCAGCTGTCAACACTCATGGGTGGAAACCTGCATCTCTCTCCCTCTTGACTGGGGATTTTTAAGGCTGCCTGGATGCTCCCTGCCTTACCTTGTGATATCCCCAGCAAGCCAGGCTGCCTAAAGTGCCAGTGCCTGTACTTTCTTTTCTCTCTAAGGGTTTTGACCAGTGTATTGCCCACAGTTATAAGTTACCACACAGCTCCTTTTAAGCAAGCACATTTATTCTTAAGGTAAAAGCATTATGGAGAAAACACTGAAACAATAAAAGAACCTACACACATGCTAAAGAGCTTACCAGAGACACCCCAACTCCAACCTAGGGCTCCAGTAGGTGTCCAAGGCCAGAAGGGATCATTGTGATCATCTAGTCTGACCTCCAGGATAACACAGGCCAGAGAAATCCCCAAAATAATTCCTACAGCAGATCTTCTAGAAAAACATCCAATCTTGATTTTAAAAGTGTCAGGGATGGAGATTCCACCACGATCCTTGGTAAGATGTTCCAATAGCTAATTACTCTCACCGTTAAAAATGTATGCCTTACTTCCAGTCTGAAGTTGTCTAGCTTCAACTTCCAGCAATTGGATCATGTGTTAGACCAGCAGTTCTCAAACTGTGGGGCGTGATCCCCTTTGAATGGGGTCACCAGGGACGGCTTAGACTTGCTGGGGCCCAGGACTGAAGCCCAAGCCCCACTGCCCAGGGCCAAAGCCAAAGCCAAAGCCCGAAGACTTCAGAACCTGGGCAGCAGGACTCGGGTTGCAAGTTGAGCTTCAGCTTTGGCCCCCCTGCCTGGAGTGGTGGGATTCGGGCTTTGGCCCCTCCACCCGGGGCAGCGGGGCTTGGGCGGGCTCAGGTTTCAGTCCCCCACTCACCCACCAGGGTCGTGAAGTAATTTTTGTTGTCAGAAGGGGATCGCGGTGCAATGAAGTTTGAGAACCCCGTGTTAGATCTTTGTCTGTTAGATTGAAGAGCCCATTATTAAATATTTGTTCCCCACATAAATACTTATAGACTGTGATCAAGTCACCCCTTTACCCTCCCTTGTGTTAAGCTAAACAGATTGAGCTTTTTGAGTCTATCACTGTAAGGCATGTTTTCTAATCCTTTAATCATTCTTGTGGCTCTTCTCTGACCCCTGTGCAGTTAATCAACATCCTTCTTGAGTTCAGTCTTTCAAGACTCACAACTGGGTTTTCCACCATGGTTACAAGTTCATCCATTTTAGATCCAGATCCAGACTAGGCAGATCAGTGGACCTTTGATTTTGGCCTTGTCTAGCAGGTGATCAGCGGACTCTGACCCTGGTTCGATAACCTCCTCCACCTGCAATCCCATGTTGTGGGTGATTCTGCACAAGAGGTCGTGGTGCGCACGGTGGTCTATCCGGGGAGGTCCCGAGGCCAAAGTCCCTGCAACCGTCTCGTCTGGGGACGAGGATGAAGAGGCTAGAGGCGGTACCGGGTCCTCCTGACCATTCAGTTCTCTAGCGTCCTCCTGGTCAGTGCCTGTGGGCTCTGCGCTGACTGTTGTCATGGCAGCAGTAGTCTGGCCGGCTGTCGGGGCTGTAGTCTTGGTTGTGTCAACGGTGTCTTGGACAGGCTGCGGGCCCAGTCCTGGCATCGATTCCAATCCCCGAGGTGCTGGGCGATCTTTATGCTGGGGTGCTCGGGCCTCGGAGGCTACTGACCGGGTGCCCCTGGAGAATGAGCCCTAGGCTGGTGATAAGCCCAGGGAGTCCAAAAGGGTCATTGAGGCTGAGGCTGCCAATGTGGAGGCCGTGCCGCCGGTGCCTCAACTCTGCGCCGATGCGACCTGCGCCTGCTGCAGTGTGAATAAAATGAGTCCCCATCTGAGTCAGATGACACTGATCTAGATCGTGATGATCACGGCGGCGCCGAGCGGTATTGAGCTGGGGACCGGTGCCGATGCTCCCAGGCTGGGGACCAGTGTCGAGAGGCCGATGATGGGGACCAGTGCCAAGAGGCCGGTGCCAGAGACCAGTGCCGCTCTTCCGGTGCTGGAGACCGAGCTGGGGAACCGCGCATGGGGTCCCGAGCTGTGGAACGGTGCCACGGGGATGGTGAACCCGAGCAGTGCCGAGGTGAAGGGTGCCGTGCCGGGGAAGGTGATCACCACATCATGGCCGGCTTGCCCCTAGAGGGCGCCAGGCGTGGCAGCACTGGGGGCTTGTCCCTGATAGAGGTTGAGGGGCCGTCATTGCTATTAGGTCCCTGGCGGGACAATATCTGGGGTGGAGGGGGACTGCAACTCCTCCACCTGGCACTGTCTGCCGGGGAGTCGCTGGGCACTGGACTCAACGGTTCCCTCTGGGGAACGGTCCTTGGGTGCTGAGTGCTCCTTCGCGGGACGCACTGCTGTTGCACCTGGTGCTGCCTTTGGCACCGGGGAATGACCCTTGTCCGTCTTCTTGTGCTGCTTGTGCGGCACCAGTGAGTGCGAGCAGTGCCTGGTTGACTGCACTGCTGGCGGTGCTGGGGAGTGCTGATGCCAAGTGTCTCTTGAATCAGAGTCTTTCCTCAGCACCATGTCACACACTGAGGCCAGGGCGCTCTGCACCGACGCGCCTGGTGTCGGATCCCGGCGCTCCGTGGCGGGTTGTGGACGGAGAGCGGACTCCATCAGAAGTTGTTTCAAATGGAAATCCCTCTCTTTATTCATTCTGGGGTGGAAAGACCTGCAGATTTTGCACCTGTCTGCTTGGTGCTCTTCCCCCAGGCACTTCAGGCATGCGTCGTGAAGGGTTGCCCATTGGCATGGACTTCCCGCAGGTCCCACAAGGTTTAAACCCTTGGCTCTGAGGCATGTCCCGGAGCCGAGGGGAGGTAAGGGATAGGGGAGGACCCCGCACCCTAACCCAAACTGCTGTATACACTAAACTAAACTAACTATTAACTGAAACCTAGACTGAACTACAGGCTAACGAAGAAAACTAAGGGAAGCCCTTGCAAGGCAAGCGAACGCTGTTCCAACGGCCGTCACGGACTGTAAGAAGGAACTGAAGGGGGGGTCACATCGGCAGGGTTCTATATTGAGCGCCATGAAGGCGCCACTCCAGGGGGCGCCACAGTCAACCCAATGGGAGCTGCTAAGGGAAAACTTTCTGACGACCATGCACGCAGCGCGCGCACACCTGATTGGAATCAATGTGAACAAGCACGCGATTCTTCACTCGAAGAAGAACAGTAGAAGCCCAAGACAAACACAGTTCACGCTGGACCCCAATGTAACAAAGGGGTCAAGTCCATTTTTACTTAGCACCATACATTACTTACCCCTAAACTGGACCTGAGAAGCGAATGTGAAAAATTCGCTCAGGAGTTTGAACCTGTGCAGCGTTGAAATACACGAGGGTGTTGAATCAGGGCAAAATTTTACAAGGCCAGACCTGTGCCATGTGCCATAACTGTGGCCATTGAGGACTAGTTAAACTGCTTAGCAGGATGCCACTGCTGGAATTCTCAGGCCGGGCATCAATCATCAGCATCACCACATCTATTCCGAACAAGCTGGCACTGTGACTGGCAACTGTGTGCTGACTGTGATGCCTTGGCTGGACATGCATCCACAGCCAGGGGCGGCTCCAGGTGTCAGCGCAGCAAGTGCGTGCCTGGGGCGGGAAGCCAGGTGGGGCGGCCTGCCGGTCGCCGGGAGGGCGGCAGGCAGGCGGCTTTCGGCGGCGTGCCTGCCGGAGGTCCGCCGGTCCCGCGGCTTCGGCGGCAATTCGGCGGCGGGTATGCCAAAGGCACGGCACCAGCGGACCTCCTGCAGGCATGCTGCCGAATCCGCCTGACCAGCGGACCGCACTCAGGGGTGCCGCCGAAAGCCGCGTGCCTGTCATGCTTGGGGCGGCAAAAAGCATAGAGCCGACCCTGTCCACAGCCAGTCCTGAAAACAGAGGGTTTGTGTAGCCATCCAAGGGACAAATCTTGAAAGAAATTAGATTTGCCTCAAGCTCTACCAGCAGGTGGCACTCAAGTCAGGGTCTTGGAAATAGTTTACTGTTTAATTATATACCCTTGAGGGCCTGATCCAGTATAAAAAGCATATTTATGGAGTGGCTAGAAAACCCCCCCCACTGAAGCAGTGTCCAAAGTGACTATGCTGAGAATGTCACAAGACTGAGATTTATTTTAGCAGTCACCATACTATCAAAGAGCTTGTTATGAGAAGTGTCTACTTAACTTGATTCCCGTAATAAATCAATGATACAGTTAAGATAGGACAGCACTGAAGAAAAGGAACGTGACATTGAAGCAGACCAAGCCGTTACTGAAAAGGCACGATTACATTTTGACCCCAGGTTAGAACTTCTGTTAGTACCTGATGCACGACCCAGCCACAGATACAGTCACAGCGCACAGAATGCCAACTGGGAACGAAACGTCAGTGGCCATCGCTCCCAGAAATGCAACAAAAGCAGAAGAAAACTGTGCGCTGACAGAATTCTCAGCCTCTCTTGTTCTATCCGGAATCAGAAATTTCCAGAGGTGCAGGAACCGTTTTTATAGTGGGCGGGGGGGGAGGGCTGAAAGCCATTGAACCAAACTGTAAACTCGGTATACAATGGAAACCACTTCAAGCCAGGGGGTGTGGCAGCCCCCGAGTTCCAGCAACTGTGGGAATTTCCATGTGTTAGTAATGGGAGGACGCTTATATGATTTACAAACTATACATCTCTAGGAGCAGAAATGGATCTGCGAGATTTAGCTGCTGCCCTATGGCAGAGGTGGGCTTTGATGCTTGCATTTTATAGCTGTGACATCAGGCATAAGCCATACGAAAAACAGAAACACTAACATGATGATGACAAATCCCGCCATGCCCTGGTCACTTCACTGCCCCACCTGTTACCATTATGTCAGCGCAGAACTTGGATGGAACTGGCATATGCAGGACACCAGCTCAGCCTTTTGAGGGTGGCTGCAGCCAGTGTTGCAGAATTAAATGGTCATCTAAACAAAACAATTTCTGGTCCTGTGACCGCACGGCAAACCTACACAGTGCTGTCTGCCAGAGCCTTCAGCCAGGGCAAAGATGTGTAATGTTTAGTGTTATTGTAAATAAGATATTATCCTGTGTGTGCTACCACAATTACAGTAGAATCTATTTGACTAATCATTTTAGTTCCTGTTTGAAAATGAGCTGATCTAATCCACCTAAGGTACAGAAACGGTTTGGGGAGGAGGGGGACCAGCCTTTGGTTCAGCGCTTAACACAATCATGGTCCTAGGCACTACTGCAATAATAATAATACTGCCATTAGCATAGTCTCTGTTAGTACATAGGTCTGTCTGTCAGCCTGGGATAGAATTTTGGGTTTGACTTTTTGATATTCTTCTATCTTACACTAATGTGTGTGAACAAAGGACAAAGAACCTGTGATGTTGCTTCTGCTTAGTTAGATGGATTTGTTAGTACAAGGGGACCAGATAAGAGCAGTTAACGTGTTACTCAGGGTATGTCTTCACTAGCAATGTCAAAGCGCTGCTGCGGCACCAGCGCTGGGAAAGCGAGCGCTCTAATAAAACCACCTCCACAAGGGGAGTAGCTCACAGCTACGGTCTACACAGTCTACTGTGCACTGTCTACACTGGCGCTTTACAGCGCTGAAACTTGCAGTGCTCGGGTGGGGTGTGTTTTTTCACACCCCTGAGCAAGAAAGTTGCAGCGCTGTAAAGTGCCAGTGTAGACAAGGCCTCAGATAGGGTGACCAGACAGAAAGTGTGAAAAATCAGGACAGGGGGTGGGGGTGTAATAGGCACCTATATAAGACACAGCCCCAAATATCGGGACTGTCCCTATAAAATCGGGACATCTGGTCACCCTAGCCTCAGAGCACAGTTTAAGATTGCCTCAACCTGTCTCAAGGCAAAGTCAAGCAACCAGTCGGGAGGGGCAAAGGGGCTTGGGTGGGGGGGGGGAAGGTATAAAACATCAAAAGACCAAGGAAATGCCTGTCCCTGACCGCAGCACAACCTCACTCCTTTACCCTCTCCTGGGGTACAAAGGGGTGGGACTGTAGGCGTGCACTGCAGCTATATTTGGGCCTGCTAAGGAGGAGGAAGTGGGAATAGGGAACGGGGACACAGGCAAGGCTCTGCGGTGTCAGAGCTGGGAAGGGGGATATGGGATAAATGCTCTGCGGCGTCAGAGCTGGGAAAGAGGCTCTGCCGGCATGTAGATCTCTGGATACGTTTGTTTGGAACTAACCCCAATAAACATCACTTTGTCTGCACTTCGGCCTTCTGGTCTCCTGCTCTCTGTCTGCGTGACAAGAACCGGGGAGGGGGGTGAAGGGAAAGCCCTCTAGCAGGCTCTAGCCTGGTGCAAAGGCTAATGGATACCATGTCTACACTAGTTTTTTCCTTCCGCCTCTAGGTGGTGCTATTATACATTGTATTTACAGTACTCCACAAATTCTAACGCTTGGAATACTGAGGATGGTGTATGGAAAAGGTTCTCGGGCTGTCTCACTAGCTTAGTTCCTCTCCATGGGTTAGTGGTGTTAGTTAATTCCTAGGATCCGGTGTGCAGCCAGGTGACAATGGCTTAGTGACCATTGCATCAAAGAACATGTGTTCCAAAGATAGTACGATGCTTTGTGATTTTTGTACTGAACTTTCGTCCTGGGAGAATAATATTTCTGGAGGTTTGTATACATATATTAGCAGAACAGAGAGAGAATGTAGAAGCATATTGGGTGTGTGTGCGCACACACACTGTTCTGGTGTGTGGCTTTCAATACTAATGGTATGTGGTTGAAAACGAAACCACAGAGCTGCACATAGTTAAACTTCTCCTATTGTTTCTCTCCTGCAGTACCGGATCCTGCCTCATACCTTGTACTGCCAGTGGGGTCAGGAAATCCTGCAGGGTTATTTTGGAATTATGAACAGAGTCATTAAGATGATCTGATTTGTTTTGTCACCGAGTGCCTGAAGGAGAGTTGAGCACCGTGTGTTCCAGATGTACTAATTTCCTTTGTTTTAGGCAGGGTGAGCATTAATGATGTCACTGGTTTTGGCTACAAATACTGGGTGAGATGTCAAAGGTAGTTTCTGCTCTGAATCGCTCTCTCTGTTGTATGCATTTTATAGACAGAGTTTTTTGCGTGGATAGACAGGCAGAGTGAGATTTACACCAGCTGGAGATCTGGCCCCTTGGCCCCAATAGAACAATATTGATTTACATCAGCTAGGGATCTGGCACATTGAGTTAAATGGAGCAACAGCAGTTTACACCACTGAGGAATCTAGTCCATTGACTTCAGTGGCGCTTGACTGATCTACACCAGTTGCTGATCTGGCCCTTTAGTTAAAAGGGTTTTAAAAAATCAGCGCTAGGATAAAATTTTCACAAGTACTTGTGGGTACATCCGCACTGCAATGAAAGCCGCACGGCTGCGGCTGGCTTGGGTCAGCTGACTCGGGCTCGCCTGGGTCAGTGGCCATTTGGGTTCGGGCTGGAGCTTGGGCTCTGAAACCTCTTGGGCTTGTTCTACACTCATTCTGTAAGTTGATCTAAGTTACGCTAGTTAAGTTACATAAATAACGTAACTTAGGTTGACGTACCTTAGATGGACTTACCGCGGTGTCCACGCTAAGCTATGTTGATGGGCGACACTCTCCTGGAGATAGCGTCCACCGCTCATTGAGGTGGATTACAGACGTCGACCGGAGCGCGCTCTCCCATCAACATTGCACGTCTTCACCAGACCCTCTAAATCGATGTCGAGTGTAGACGTGGCCTCGGACTCCCACCCACGCCTGAATGTCTACACTGCAGTGTTTAGCCCCACAGCCCTGTGCCTTGCAAGTCAGAGTCAGTTGGCTCGGGCTCTGAGAGCTGGTGCTGTGGGTTTTTTTTATTGCAATGTAGATGTACCCTTGGAACCTAAGTCCCATTGGTTTTCAGTCACATTCAGGCTGCTCGAAGGGAATGGCCGTGAGTCGCTGAGCCTTGCACTAATGCGCTAAGAACAGACGGAAAGACAGTGATTTTAAGCTGCAGCTCAGGCTAGTGGTTGGGCTTGTGAAGCCCACCCCCGCCCAAAGCTTCAGGACCTGAGCTCTATCCCAAGCCATCATGTCAGGGTTCCCTCCCCACTCTGAACTCTGAGGTACAGACGTGGGGACCCGCATGAAAGACTCCCTAAGCTTATTTCTACCAGCTTAGGTTAAAAACCCCCCAAGGCACAAACTCTCCCTTGTACCTTGGATTAGGTAACGCTGCCACCACCAAGTGATTAGACAAAACTCAGGGAAAGGACCACTTGGAGTTCCTACTCCCCCCTAATATTCCCCCAAGCCCTACACCCCCTTTCCTGGGGAGGCTTGAGAATAAACAAGATGAGCACAGACCAACCTTGGATTTTTTAGGACATTAAAAAAACCAATCAGATTCTTAAAAGAACAGAACTTTATTAGAAAGAAAAAAGGTAAAAGAAGCACCTCTGTAAAATTAGAATGGAAGATAATCTCACAGGGCAATCAGATTCAAAACACAGAGGATTTCCCTCTGGGCAAAACTTTAAAGTTACAAAAAGAAAACCAGGAATACACCTCCCTCTCAGCACAGAGAAAATTACAAGCCAAAATAAAAATAAGCTAACGCATTCCCTTGCTAGTACTTACTCATTCTAATGGCGTTGGATTGCTTGCTTTCTTGATTTGTCTCCGGCAAGCACCCAGAACAGACAGACAAAGAACAGACAAACAAAGCCTCCCCCCCGCCCCAGATTTGAAAGTATCTTGTCCCCTTATTGGTCCTTTTGGTCAGGTGCCAGCTAGGTTACCTGAGCTTCTTAATCCTTTACAGGTAAAAGGATTTTGTGCCTCTGGCCAGGAGGGATTTTATAGTACTGTATACAGGAAGGTTGTTACCCTTCCCTTTACATTTATGATATCTGCCTTGCTATTTTTAGTGCTGTAGTGCAAGCCCTGTCCTCTGGTGTCTGTGCCATGTCGGGGCGGGACAGCTTGCACGCTCTAACGATCCCCAGAGTGTGTGTCGGCAGGGGCTTTTTGCTCTTGGTAGGTTAACCATGCCGGATTGGTCTGTGGGAGAGGGGCCAGACAGAACAGACACCTTGGTCCTCCCCCTTGGGGGTTAGGCATAGGGCTCACAACCCTGTCTGGTAAAAAAACAAAATATGTTACAGAAACAACGACGGAGAAATCGCCCATTACTGTGTGTGATGGCCTTCAGGAGTCAATGACCCGTATGACTGCCAGTGGTGAAAGCCGAAAGGAAGCCATGGGCATGAAGGCTGAAGTGCTCAACACCAAGACAAAACCCAAACTTGGTTTTTGGAACGTACGGACAATGTACGAAACAGGGAAACTAGCTCAGTTCCCAGCAGAGATGAGACACTACAGCTTACACATCCTGGGTGTCAGGGAGAGCAGATGGACGGGATCAAGAAGATTAACAGCAGCCCCGGGAGAAACTTTGCTGTTTTCTGGACGGGATGATGGACAACACCATGAGGGTGTTGCCATCCTTTTGAAGAAGGGAGTGGAGCATTCCCTGCTTGAGCGGAAGTCTATCAGCAGCAGACTTATGAGAGCCAGACTGAAAGGGAAATATAATACTATCACCCTGATTCAGTGCTATGCTCCAACAAATGACAGTGATAAAGAAGTAAAGAGAGGACCATGCCACAACCTAATGATCGTCATGGGAGACCTGAATGCCAGGGTCGGTAAGGACAACACAAACAACGACAGAGCAATGGGAAGACATGGATGTGGCACCATGAATGAGAACGGAGAAAGGCTTGTTGATGTCTGTAATATGAATGACCTAGTCATCGGTGGAACCCTATTTCAACATTGTGAAATTCACAGGCTGACATGGTGTTCTCCAAATGGCAGAGATAAGAACCAGATTGACCATATCGACCATATCATGATCAATGGCAAATGGCGACGCTCACTGACAGATGTGAAAGTGGGAAGGGAAGCAGACATTGGCAGTGACTACCACCTTGTTACAGCCTCCATCAAGCTAAAACTGGGAAGTGTGGGTCCACCAAACAAGGGACATAAACGTTATGACATTGACAAGCTAAAGTCCCTTGAAATACAGAAAGGCTTTGTTCTGCAGTTAAAGAACAGGTTTCAAGCCCTTGCAGACCTTGATGAAGAGGAGGGGCATGCAGATGCGGAGATCAACAAGAAGAGGGACAAAGTAACAGGAATTTATAAACAGAGCAGTGACGCCTGTCTAGGCTACAGGCAGAAGAGACGGAAGGAGTGGATTACACATGGAACGCCATAGAAACCAGACGAGCCCTGAAGAAAAAAGTTTTATACACAAAATCCCAGAAGCTAAAGGACAAATACCGCAAGCAGTATAACCAGGCACACCAGGAGGTCAAGCGCCTTGTGAGAAAGGACAAACAGCATTTTATTAATAATCTGGCAACACAGAGGATGCAGCTGCTTGTGGTGAACAAGGAACCAGCTACAAAATGACACAGCTTATCAGTGGTAAACGGCAGACACCAACAAACACTCTCATCAGGAGCAAACAAGGACACCTACTAACAACTGAAAAAGAACAAGAAATGCGCTGGACAGAGCATTTCAAAGAATTGCTGAACAGGGAGCCATCTAAAGAGGAAGCAAACATCCAGGAGGCAGAAGATGATCTTGATATCAACACAGACACCCCAACTAAGGAAGAGATCATTCAAGCCATCAAATCCTTAAAAAAAGCTCCTGGCAAGGATAACTTGAATGCAGAATTGTTCAAGGTAAATCCTAAGTTAGCAGCATCTATCCTGGCCCCTCTAGTTACATCAGTCTGGGAAAGGGAAAAAGTGCCAGATGAGTGGACCAATGGGGTTATAGTGAAGATATCAAAGAAAGGAACTCTCAGTGATTGTAATAACTGGCGTGGTATCACACTTTTATCTGTGCCAAGCAAAGTATTGTGTAAGATAATAGTCCAGCGTATATTGGAGGGAGTCAATAGCGTTCTCAGAAAAGAGCAAGCAGGTTTTCGGAAAGGGCGTGGATGCACAGACCAGATCTTCACTCTACGAAACATAATAGAACAGAGCTTAGAATGGCAACAGCAACTCTACATAAATTTCATAGACTTTGAGAAGGTTTTTGATAGCATTCACAGAACCAGTCTATGGCGCGTTCTGTGGGTATATGGAATCCCTTTCCGTATAATCAACATCATCCAAAGCTTCTATTTCAACTTTACATGCAGTGTTGATCACAGTGAGCTCAGTTTTGAAGTCAAAACAGGAGGTGTGTCATGTCTGCAATCCTCTTCAACACTGCCATCGACTGGATAATGCAGCGTACAACAGAAGACATGCCAAGAGGCATTAAATGGACACCCTTCTCATCCCTTGAAGACCTGGACTTCACAGATGATGTCGCTCTCCTATCACAAACAAAACACCATATACAAGAAAAAACAACTCGACTCAATGCATTCAGCCAGCAAATTGGTTTGAAAATCAACCGGAATAATACAGATATCATGACCTGTAATATTGCCTCACCATCACCAGTACAGATAGAGGATTATGTTCTCACCAATGTAGAAACATTCACATACTTGGGCAGCACCACCAGCCAGGACGGTGGAACGAGCCAGCGCATCCGGAATAAAATCAATAAAGGCAGGAACACCTTCAGGAGCTTAAATCCAGTCTGGAAATCATCAAAATACAACACCAACACCAAACTCAAGATTTATCAGAGCTGCGTACTTTCAACACTACTTTATAGTGCAGAATGCTGGGGAATGAGAAAGTATGACATGTCCAAACTGTCTTCATTCCATACAACCTGCCTCAGAAAAATCCTCCTTATCTTTTGGCCCAGAACAACCTCAAACCAAGAGCTATTGACACAGTGCAGCCAAGAGGATCTGCGCACCATCATCGCCAGGAGGCGTTGGAGATGGATTGGCCATGTGCTTCGGATGGAAACTGATTCCATCATCAGAGTGGCAATCAGATGGACACCTGAAGGCAAGTGAAAACGAGGCCGCCCGAAAGCAACATGCCGAAGAGCTGTGGAATATGAGCTGAAAAACCTGGGGCATAGCCGGGGAACCATTGAAAGACTTGCCAGAAACAGACAGGAGTGGAGGAGCTTCGTCACTGCCCTAAACGCCAGAGGCGTAATAGGAACATGATGATGATGAGTGCAAGCCCGGAGCACCCGAGTCTGTCACCTCCAGCTGGGAGTGAGCAGTCACAGGCTGTCCGGACATACCCAAAGTGACTAGGTCACTTTTGAAAAATGTGTCTTAGACTCCTAAGTCACTTGGGTTCCTTTGAAAATTGACCTCTAGTCATTTCAGCCCAGATCCTCAAAGGTATTTAGGTACCTAAGCCCCCTGGAGGTGCTGGGCCTTCCTCTCTATTGTAACCCACTGATCTGCTCCGCTCCTGTTTCCCTGTCTCCCTGTTTATGAAGCGATTGCAAACTGTACACAAAATAAACCATCAATTTGCGGGTTTAAGTCCTGACCCAGCGCTATGGGAGATTTGCTATCAATTTCCATGGGACCAAGGGCAGGGCCCTAAAATATGTGTAAGCGCAGAAATGGGTTCGTTCTATTCATCTGACGTGATTTCGAGCTGGTGATAGCTCTGACTCAGACATGCTTCCGCTGGCGCTGCAGCTTGCACCACGCAGCTCAGGATGGAGGCCGATGAGTCTGTTGTTCGTCAAACACCCCCCGCCCCCGTGTCCTGACTGCTTCCCTGATAACATGCCCTCACTGTTTATTAAGCATGGCCGGGCTGCCTGCAGATAATACTAACAGGCAACCAGGCAGAAAGTCGTTCAGACACATTCGGCCAAATCCTCAGCTGATGCAAATTGGCACGAATGCAATGGAGTGACCTCGATTTACACCAGTTGATGGTCTGCCCCATGGTATGTGGAGTCCCTTTGGCGTTGTGGCGAGGACCGGGGAAGGACATCACAGAGCCGGTAAGAGGAAGAGTTCGGCAGCATTGATGGGGACAGTGAAAAGTTTGATGGAGGCCTCAAACATAGGCCTGGGAACTAGGGGGGCGGGCGGGGTGGCAGCACCACCCGGTTTTATGCGGGGCTTTGCTCCCAGCCCCGCGCCCGGGGTCCCGGCTGCCGGCCCTGTGCCCAGAGCTCTGCTCCCAGCCCCACATGTGGGATCCCGGCTGCCAGCCCCACGCCTGGGACTCCATCCCCGCCCCCAGCTGTGGCCCCAGTCTCAGACCTTTTGCCTCTGTCCGCGTCCCACCCTCCCAGAGCCAGGGCCCTTCTCCCCGCCCCAGCTCAAGGGGTGAGGAGTGGGGTGCGGACAGGGGTTTCTGTGTGTGTGGGGCGCGGCACGCCCATTCGAAGAAGTGTTCCTGCGCCACTGCTTACAAATGTGTTTCGCCTGTCGGCTAATTTCCTGGAAAACGCCACTACCTGGAAAACGAGCGTGATCGAGTCGGTCGTTCCCTGCCGACGTCTGTATAACACAGATCAGGTGAGATCCATGGTGCTGGTGGTAGGGGAGGCTGGCCAGCCTCAGACAGAGGCAGTGGGGTCAGTTTCTCTTTTCCCTGTGGTTCTCTGGCATCTGTAGGATGTGGAGGCCACTCCCCTAGTGCTTCCTCTCGGACTCCCTGCAGCACCCACAGCTCAAGGGCAGCTTCCCCAGCTGTAAAATGGGGATCATGAGACTGACCTTTCTAAAGCACTTGGAGACCTACAGCTGAAAAGCGCTAGATAAGCGCTAGGGATGAGCAGCAATGGGAACCTGTCTGAAGGGAACTTTGTGGCACATCCTGGGCCCCATCCCCATCCCGCCGCTTTGGCCGTGAGTATCAAACCACGATGAGACCCAAACCGCACTCACACCTTTCGTTCTCCTGCCAATGCCTGTGATCAGGGGAAGGATCAAATGTTTCAGAGACAGCCTGGATAGCAACAGGCTTCCTTGCTGCTGCTGCTGTCTGGCTGTGGGTTTTGTGGTCCTGGCTGGGTTAAAGTCAATTGCTGAGTGAGCGCGCCAGTATCCAGAGGGCTCCTGTGAACTGTGCTGTGAAGCCGTTCCCAGGCACATGGGCTGTACGACTCAAACGGACCTCCTAGGTCATCAGGGCTGATCCCCTGCTATCACAGGCATCCCCATCATAGACCCCTACTATCACATTCCAGGGTGCCAATCCAGCCCACTGAGGGGTTGTCACCGCCTGCCCTGCAACCTTGGGTGCCTCACAACGCTTTGCCGCTGTAGGTCCCAACCTGGGCCACTCACAACCAGCCTACCAGCCTGCAGGTCACACCTTGGGTGTCTGTTTATTGCCGCAGCCCTGGTCCAGTAACTCTGACCCCTGCCAGCAGCGCACTCTGCTTCCAGTAGCCTTGGTTACTACTTGCAGGGTGACCCCCAACACACTTCCTGTCCCAAATTTTCCCACTAATGTGCGTTAGGCACTGCCCAGCCCTCTCCTGGATTCTGAGATTAAAGGGTCAATATTGAACAGTTTGCTGCTTTAACTGGAGTGACCAAACAGTTCAGTTTAAACACAGCGCTGGACTAATTTAGATTAAAAATAAAACTAGTATATTTAACTACAAAGGGACAGGTTTTAAGTGAGTACAGGTATAAGGTATTAAAGTCAGAAATGGTTACAAGGGAAATAAAGATAAAATGCTTCCTAGCAGCAAAAACTGAACAAGCTAGACTGGGTTCAAGGTAAAATCCTTAGCACAGGTTCCCAAATTCTCAGGTCAGGATCTCCCCCCAAAGTCAAAAGGCTGGTTCCTTTGTCTTCTTAGGTGAACGAGAAAGAGATGAATTGGGGCGTTTTTGCCCTTCACTTTTATAGTCCAGTCACCCTTTGTATTGCATTTTCCTGAGAGTTACCCCTAGATAAACCTTATTCCAGCTGGGAGGACAGAGACATGGAGTCTCTTGGTGAAAGAAGTTCAAGGCTGTTGTTTGCTAAAATGCAGATCCATCTCCATTGACAAAGAATGCCCATGTGACAGGTGATGGCCAATCAACTTTGATGACACCTGGCTAGAGGCATCAGCTTGTCCTTTGTCTTTGAGAAACCGATTTACCCCCTCCCAAGACTTGTACACACATTGTAGTCATAACTTCAGCTTATGTTCATAACTCTTAATATGCATTTCCTCCATACATCACACAAGAATATTGATGATCAGTGTGCTCTTAGTTTTTAAATGATACCTCACAATGCATATGTTGCACAAGCATTTCAGTCACACCTGGTCATAAAACTGTCACATGACCTCCTATCACATGGGCACCTCATGCCTTTAGCTGAGGGGGATTGTGTTCCAACCCCATGCTACCTGGTCCAAGGTAGGTTAATGGCCCTGGCTCCCATCCAATGCACAGGGCAGGATAAGGGACAGGAGGACAGGGTACTTAGCAGTCTCTCCCCATTCTCTGGGAATGGGTTACAGGGGATGGATCACTTGATGATTACCTGTTCTGTTCATTCCCTCTGGGGCACCTGGCATTGGCCACTGTGGGTAGACAGGATACTGGGCTAGATAGACCTTTGGTCTGACCCAATATGGCCGTTCTTATGTTCTCTCCCCTTCATGTGTCGCTCCCTGTAACCCCAACTGGCCTCGTTTACAGTCACACTCTTGAGTGGTCAAAGAGGTCTGTGTGGCCAATGGACTAGCGTTCTCATTGCGCACCCTGTGAGTACCTGGGGAAACCGATGCTCCAACCAGCGGCCCACCATTGAAGTCCTTTCTAGGGCAGAATCTTGGTCACTTGCCTGCTGATGTTCCAGGTGCAATTCTGCCCTCCCGCTGTTCAAGCCTTCAGGCTAGCCCTGAGAATACTGCCGCTCAGCGCTGAGGGATTGCTGGCAGCCAAGCACAGCATTGCCAGTGTGTAGCCGAGCAGTCCTTGCAGTGCTTAATTCTGCACTGTGTGCCATTAAAACCAATGGGCGCTTCCCCTGTAGGAGGGCTGGAGCATCCGTGCGAACTCCTTTAAGACCTGCTTGAGTTTTACAGTCACTGATCCAATTCCCTGAAATCAAGGAAATCTGCCCATTGACTTGAAGGGACATGGGACCGATCCTTTCAAAAGATCCCATAGGATAGATCTAGAACTATAGCTCTGTGGTCCTTCAATACTCTTCCTGTGGGCGAGAGCTGTTCGCAGATTTCAACTTCCCTGCCCTATTCCCAGCCAGTAGATGCTGCCGCCTGTTATTGCCCGCCTGTTACTGAATGAGCTGCCGGATGTTTATCTCAGGGGTTTAGTCATAAGGCAGGATTTGAATAAGAGCGGCACATGTTTCACTATTTGTGTTAGCCCCTCTTCCGGTCCCAGCTGACATGCATGCTGTAGCCACCTATTATGTCTTGTCTTTTACGTTGTAAGCTCTTCACAGTTGTGAAGGCCAAGACCAGAGGTGAAAATAAGCCGGTACACCCCAGTACGGCGTACCGGCAAGAGCTCATGCGCCATACTGGGGCAGATCGGCTTCCCCTGGTGGCAATTTAAAGGCCCTGGGGTTACCAGCAGCGGCTGGAGCCCTGGGCCCTTTAAATTGCTGCTAGAGCCCTGCTGCTGGAGCCCTGGGGAAGTGGCGGCGGGGCTCAGGCAGCGATTTAAAGGGTCCAGGGCTCTGGTAGCCGCTACCGCCCCGGGCCCTTTAAATCGTCCCTGGAGCCTGCCGGAGCCCTGGGGTAGCGGCGGTGGAGCTCAGGCGGCGATTTAAAGGGTCAGGGGCTCAGCCATCGCTACCGCCCCAGGCCTTTTAACTTGCTGCCTGAGCACTGCCGCCGCTACCCCAGGGCTCCGGCAGCAGGGCTCTGGGGACTATTTAAAGGGCCCAGGGTGGTAGCGGCAGCTGGAGCCCACCTTTAAATCACCACCTAAGCCCCACTGCTGGAGTCCTGGGGTAGCAGCAGCGGGGCCCTGGCGATGACTTAAAGGCCCTGCCTCTTCCAGTTCAGCGCCCTTCCGGTAAGTTACTTTCACCTCTGGCCAGGACTATAACAGGGTTAAAAAAAGAACTAGAGAAATTATGGAGGATAGGTCCATGAATGCCTATTAGCCAGGATGGGCAGGGATGGTGTCCCTAGCCTGTTTGCCAGAAGCTTGGAATAGGCGACAGGGGATGGATCACTTGATGATTCCCTGTGCTGTTCATTCCCTCTGGGGCCCTGGCATTGGCCACTGTCAGAAGACAGGAGACTGGGCTAGATGGACCTTTGGTCTGACCCAGTATGGCCGTTCTTATGTTCGGGGCAGGTCATTTACTATACATACATCCTGCAGATGTGCAGCTCCTAGGACAATGGTGCCACCAGCCAGTTGGCAGTAGGTGGCACATCCATATAAATCTTAAAGAACAACACCAATGGAAAGCAATGGCTCTGCTCCAGGATCAAGGGGCTACCCAGCAGGAGTGAAGGTAAGAGGACTATGTCCTTCCCTGTGAGTACGCAGCCAGCCTCTGTTGCACAAAGTGAGCAGGTGGGAAACAAACAGTTTGAGGCGATAGGCTTTCAAAGGCACAACGGGCAGCCTGCCATCCAATTCCTACTGGAAGTCAATGGGGACCGGGCACTGACTTCCTCTTTGTTCTTTTGAAAAGCCTCCCACCCAGTGTATTCTTGCACCTGTCCCTTGAAGGAACTGATGTCTGCCTCAGTCCATTTCACGGAGCTAGGAAGAAGAGAGTGATTTCCAGCACATATCCCAGAGGCTGGCCATCCCAGCAGCCAGGGTAAGTAACATTTCTATCGCACAGGATGCTCTTATTTATTGATTTTCATGTTCGTACAGGAAATAAAACCACAGCTTGTTTTTTGGGGCAAACCATCTGCTGACAAACCCAGAAAAGAGCAACATTCCCCTCTGAGCGAGATGCTCATTTCTAGGCCAAGGGGGAGTGTGAATGCTCATGTCGGAGACTTCCCATGCGTCTGGCCGGTTAAATCAGATGTTGCAGCACAGTCCAAGAAAGGCTGTCGGGACGCTGACGCTGACGCTTCGTTGTGTGAGGTGAAATGCTGAAGAGAGTTATGAATGTTGTTGCCTCCATAACCAGATAAAACACCTTTGTGGTCTCTGCATTTGGGGACAGCAGGCCAAGGAAGGAATTATTCTGGCTTTCATTTTCTAAGTACAATTTTTAAAGCAGGTCAGAACTTTTTGAATTTCCAGAAAATGTCAATGAAGAATTGTGCCACTATTATGAATTTCATTACAACAAATGGGAACGTTGTCAAAGACATGTTGAGGGGGCGGGATAGCTCAGTGGTTTGAGCCTTGGCCTGCTAAACCTCAAGGTTGTGAATTCAATCCTTGAGGGGGCCACTTCAGGAGCTGAGACAAAAATCTGTCAGGGACAGTACTTGGTCCTGCTGTGAAGGCAGGGGACTGGACTTGATGACCCTTCAAGGTCCCTTCCAGTTCTATGAGACAGGTATATCTCCATCTACAACTAAAAAGGGAAATTTAATTTCAGAGAGGTTTTTCAACCAACTATCGATTGGGGATAATATTTTCAATAGCAGCCAAGTGACGTAGGCACTCAGGGTTCCTAAATCACTTGGGCACCTTTGAAAAGTTTTTTTTTAATTTATTTCAACATTTCAAATGTTGACAAAAAATCATAAAAATAAACCAACAAAAAATCCCCCAAACTTCTCGCCAGATTGAAAAATTAGGAACCAACCAGTTCTAGCCATATTGCTTTCCCTGGGGTACATTCATGTGTACCTACTAGGGGATACAATTGCTAGTGAGAGGTTTTCCAAGCGTAACATGGGAAATGCCTCCTCAGCATTCCTCAGTGCATTGCAGGCTGTGTGCAGACGCCCGTCCTTGAAAATACCCTGGGAAAAGGCCTCAATTGTGTTCTACCAGTATGAAAATCAGCTGAGGTGGTTAAGCAAATAGAAGTAGTAGTTTTAGGGGGAGACTCCTGAAATGCCTTGAGCAGCTGGATGGATGCAGCAAGTTGAGAAGGGCGGTCTGTGATGCCAATGAAAATGGGGGAATGCATGTGTCTGCACTACACTATGTTATACTTCATAGGGTGTTTAAAGGGAAAAATGGGAATGGGGAATGTTCTTGTAATGCTTTATTTTATGCATTTAAAAAACCATCAGTCATCGCTACGTGTAGATCATTTATCACTATAGTAGCTAGATGCCACAGTAAAGCAAATTAAAATAAATCCATGCAGCATATTCCAAAACACTGTATCCCTAAGGAACACACACACATGGCTACGGCTCAGCCCAGTTTAACGTAACTAGGCAGGTTCGTGGCCACCATCTGAAAATCTTTCCAAGCTCATCCTTGCACCGCAATGTCTTGTTGAGAGCTGAGGGGGTCGCTCTTTGATTTCTCATCTAACGCAACATTACCTGACATGAGAAACAGATGAAAGCTTCACACCGATCCACGTCTTCCTGATTCTACTGCCGTCAAAGCCAGGAAACCAACCATGATCTGGCAACCTGCATGGACACTAATAAGGATCATTTAATTTTGTGTATACTTTTGTTTGTGGGATGAATTCTGTCGCCCTGAACTGGAACACTCCATGACAATGACAGTATCTGATACTGTACAGTTCTCAGAGACTCATTCCGGACTTCAATTTTCCTGTTTGCCTTGGACTTCAATCAATGGGAAAAGCAGATATTTGTGGCCTGATCCAGCATACCTCCCTAGCACTCAAGCCCCAGAAACTCAGGACTTCCCAGGAGGAGCTCAGCACGGGCCTGATGGAACCCCTAGCCTGATTAACGGCAACTGTCAGCACGTTTTCAAATTGCTACCTAGTGTTAGAGCCTGGGAGTGGAATTACAGGCTTTTCACTTACCTAATGAGTTCACGACCTGAAGGAGAAAAATGGAGAGTACAAGTCAAGCATGATGGAACTGGAGGAGGTTAAGAGGTGCATCTCATTTAGATTACATCTTTCTATGGTATTTCTAATCTACTTTAGAAAAACAGTGTCATAAACCTGAAGACTTCAGCGCTGGTATCAGTGCTCTCTTTTTTTTTTTTTTCTCCTTTTAACCAAAAGGTAAACCTCATTAAATCCCGATTCAGACCAGACCATTATTCATTGAGAAACAGAAGCCATCTGACCGAGAACACAGGGAAGAAATCACTATGTTGGTGGAAAGATTCAGTGATGGAAGATTTCAGTCAATACCCAAGCAGCATGAAGCATTTGAAAGCTGTGGTTTCATGAGACATGTTTGAGAGGTTTGCTAAAGTCACCCAGTAGTTCTTTCTTGGGTCTAAAGATGGAAAGTACCAAACCTGGAGAGAACATAGCTCAGGCTCTTTCATGTTTAGCTGACTCATCCCATTGGCGCGGCTTGGCTTTATTGCATGCTAGTGTTACCCAATTCATCACTAACTGCTCCTCAGAGGACACCACTCATTGTGCTGGGCAGCAAAGCTGGCGGGGGAGAAATAAAGGGCTTTCCAATCATTCTTCCTGAAACATTGTCCGGCCAATGTCAAGGCATTTCCTCAGGCCCTGTTAAATCACCGAGATGGGTCAGAACGGCTAACTCCACTCTCAGGGCTAGGAGCTGAATGCCTCCCGGAACAGAGTCATCATCATCAAACACATTGTACCAAGGACCATTGTGCCAGCCAGAGTGAGCATGGTTGATGGCGTCGCACCAGGCACCATGTAGCAAAAGGCCCCCACAGAGTGAGGGCCCCCAACCCCTGCCAGAGATACACCTTCAAAATAGCAGTTGAGGTCTGACCTTCGGACAGTTCAACCCTGTGCATCTCTGCTTTGAAGAGCCAAAGCTGAGCCCTAAATGGTCACACCAAAGTCTTGGATCAGGGATTTCCAAGTAAATCATTCTTGCATTTCCTGCTGCTATGGGGATTACCGCTAGACAAGAGGATATGGTCAATGTCAGCGCTGATCGCAGGCCGCTGATTTGCTGTAAGTTACTTTCAGATATGTAACAGGAAACGACAGTTCTGTCTGCAATTGTTCAGGCTCAGTAAATTATGACCCTCTTGAAGATTACTGTGATGAATATAGAAAGCAGTTGTTTATAATGTGGAAAGTACTATCCTTTCCTTTTCTGTTTTGTCGAGTGGCTCCCCCCCCCATCTCTCAATTTATCACAACAGAGTTAAAAGAGAGTTTTGCACGTGCAGCCAGAGGGCCCTCGATCACTCAGGAAGACACAGTGGCGGTTTAAGAGGAACCAGAGGGCTACTTGTTAGAGGCTGGCCATGGGAAGCTGGAGACCCAGGCTCAGACATGGAGACCCAGCTTTGCCACTCACTTTGGGCATCTCACTTGACCTCTGTCTGCCTCAGTTGCCTAATCTATACCCCAGGTATAATCCCCTTCTTTGCAAAGTGCGGTGAGATCCTGGGGTGAAAGGCTCCATGTAAATACAAAGTGCTACAGTACTACATCGTAAAATGAGCGTCACCACTGTTTTACATGTCGACTTTCGGTGGGATTTTGTGCACAGCTTAGTTGTAAAATATGCCACAGACGCCTTTATATGGTGTGTTTGGGCAGCGCTGCCCCTAAAACTCAGCCTTAAGCCCAGCAGGGCCCCCAGTTTGAACCCTTCTTGGCACAATCTCTCCCAGTTTGCAGTGGGGTCAGGCAAAAGTTGCACTAGGCCTTGTGTTCCAAAACCACGCTTGCTAGTTTGCTGGGCTCAGAGAGAAACACCCACAAGGCTTAGGTGCAATTACGATGTCTCTTAGGAGGTGGCCACCAAGGAACTCTTGAATGCTAGCTTCTGGGATGCAGATAATGGGTGAGGAAACATACAATAGAAAACATGAATGAAACGGAGCCATACAGAAGCATAGGGGAGCGAATAGGTTCTCTTGCTTAGTGAGTTAGAATTGGGTCTGGAGTCTCTCGCTACCGCCCTGACACGTCCTCAAAAGTCTCATCCACTCAACACTTGGTCAGTTCATTCTCAGGAGCTCCTGATAACAAACTGGATCCAGGAGCCTTCAAGGGTGAGCTGAAATGTTGGGGGCCACATAGCCAGATGGGCCCAGCTCCTTAGAAATATTTAAGTGCTTAACTCCCATTGATTTTGGAGTTAGGTGCCCAAATACCCTTTTGAGGAGCTGGGCCGTGGAACCTGAGTTGCTCGATCACCAAACCCCACTGAGCAATTGTGCGCCCATGGCACCACATCCCCCCCAAATCCAGATCCATTTCAAAAGACTTCTTCCAACACGTGAATCCTTTGTGAGCATGCTCTGCAGCTGGGTAACGCCGATGGCTGTCACAGGATCCAGAAAATCTCTGGAAAACAATAGGATTCAGCATCAAAATGCCCCAGAACCTTGAGTAACAATGAGAAGGGGTTACTAGCTCAGAGATAAGTTTCTTGGAAGGTTGAGGTGGTCCAAATAGCAAGAGAAATTTGAAGCAAAGTCCTCCTTGGGCATACCAAGGTCCAAGCAGAGGTCTCTCATTATGATGACCCTCCCTTCTTGCAGATCCAAATTTACTTATATTGCATGCATATTTGATGCTCTCCCCGTACTGTGAGGGCTAGCGGCTAGAGAGATGATTGCTTTAGCACAGTCCCGTTCATTCCAACAGACTCCATGTCATGACCCATCAGCCCTGAGGGCTCCCCTGTTTGGACTCTGGCCCATGCTGGCTAGGTCTAGTCTGTGCAGCCAGTAGCTGCGTCTTGATTCTTAAGCTTTGCTGAAGCCAAGAATGTTATTCTGGCAAACGATGGGGATTTCACCAGCAGCGTGTCTCCTCTGCCAGCCCGCCCGACACAGCATCTCAACAGCACCGGAATCTGCACGTGGGCCTCAGAGCAGTGGTGAAAGGAGTGAACAGATGAGTTATGTCATGATCTATAAACACAGCCTTCTGGATCATTAAGTGTCAGCCGGCAACGCCATTTTCCTCCGTGGTGATAACGTGTGACATACTCAGCATTATGCTATAGCATGAGATAACTCGGGCTACAGAGCCTTGCACTTCACACCAGCACTGGCTCTTTGCACTGTTAATTATTCATTCATTTTGGTCTATGAAGGGCCGGTATAACGCTGTGCAATTCCTTGCTTAAAAGGGCATGTGAATCTCCCATCTGCTGGCTATTAAATTACTTCAGGCTTAAAAAGCTATATGAATTTTAGATGACCCAGCCAGCAGACAACCATACAACTCCTCCCTCCCCCCCGCTTGTATTAAGCAAAGTGGTTTTGCACTCAGGCAGCCTGTTCCCATTAGCAATTTTTTTTCTTTTTTAATGCAAGGTGATTACCTGGCTCAGACAGTCACATGGCAAAAAACACCCCACAGGCTGGCTTGGGCACATGTATATGAATTCTTATTTTGATTGGTCCATCTTTGGAGCTGGCACTGTTTCTGCCACATATTTCTCTCCTCTAGAGAATGGACGATGGTTATTTCTATTGCAGTAGCAACTATAGACGACTTTAACTCCTTGCAGAAGCTCAGTATGCTAGGCCCTGTACAAACACATACAAAGAGACAATCTCCGCCCCAAAGAGGCAAAGTATGACGGGAAAACAGAGGCAGATGGAAATGAAGAGATGCGCCCAAGATCACATAGCAAATCAGTGCTAGACCGGGGAATAGAACCCAGGTCACCTGATTCCTAGTCCAGTGCCCTATCCATAACTACGTAAGAACAGATCATGCTATCTTTACCTGCCTTAGTATGGGGTGACAAACTAGCTGCCTTCTCAAGGTCCCTTCAAGCTCTGCATTTCCACGACTCTGCACGGATCTATCAATCTAACGTTACGCACCCATTTTGGCCAATGGCTTTTGGTTCTTCCATCCATCACCAACGCGTACGGTCCTGCTGTCTCTGAGAACCCTCGGTTTAATTGCTTTAAAAAACACCACTGACGTTCTCGGATTTGGGGTGCCCACCTTGAGCCTGAGGTGCTCGGCCCCTCCAGAAAAATCAGGCCAAAAGGTCAGCACCCAAAAATGGAGGCCTCTGAACTCAGTGGCCACTAATGACAATTCTGGCCGTTAGTCGTCATTATATATTTTAAACAAACAAACAACAACAACAAAAATGCATTTCAAACTATTCTGCTGCATGGGATGGGGGCCCCAGAACCCATCTGTCCAGAATCGTTAGCTATCGCCAGGACATTAGACAGGCAAGAGAAGAAGGTTGGCTACATGGATAGGTGTTTTGGGGGAATCCTCTCCTTTAGCTCCTGACTAATTAGGCCATGCATGGGGAGGTCCTGGATAGCCGCCAGGCCTAGGCTCAGTGGCTGTCCCACGAGTGTTGTGTATGCTGGGGTTCCCCCCATGGAGTGGCATGGGTGTAGACTAGAAATGGCTGCCTTCCCCTCCCCCTCACATGCCTCCCTCCCTCTTCCATGATAAACTGCTGGTCCTAACCTCTGAAGCCCCCCGCAATTTAGCCCCGCCTTGACTGTCTGTCCTGTTATCCTATTGACTTCTGTCATGGCTCTGCCAAGAACGTGAGCCTCCACTGCCCACTTGTTCTCTTCTCCCACAAACACTGAACAGCCAAGTTGCTTATTTTTCCAGGCTCTTTCTCGAGCCACATGACCTGTTCCTTCAGACCGATTGTCCCCATCCTCATCAACACATTTTATCACCTTCCTCCTCAGACATTCCAGGGTGCAATCCAAACCAGTGAGGGGTTGGGGCATCGCTTACCTTGCAACCTTGGGCGCCTCACAATGCTTTGCTGCTGTAGCTCCCACCTGGGCCACTCACAACCAGTCACACAGCAACCCGGGCACACCTTGAGTGTCTGTACATAGCCACAGCCCTGGGCCAGCAACTCTGACCCCAGCTGCCTGTCAGCAACCCCCAGTCACACTCTGCTTCCAGCAGCCTTGGTTACTACTTGCAGGGTGACCCCCAACACACGCCCAGTTCCGGATTGCCCCCCAAAAACGTGTGTTCTGCACTGTCCAGCCCTCTCCTGGACAGTTCTTTAAGGGAATCAATATACAACTGTCTGCTACTTTGAAGGGAAATTACTCACACTGTTCAGTTTAAAACAGCACTGGACTTGTTTTGATTAAAGAATAAAAAGTGTATTTAACTACAAAGAGAGAGGTGTCACGTGAGTACAAGGCATTAAAGTCAGAAATGGTTACAAGAGAACTAAAGATAGAACGCCTCCTGAACGTCACAAACTAGACTTGGTTCAAGGAAGTCCCTTACCAGAGGGTTCCAGTAACATGGCTGACCAAACTCTTAGGCCAAGATGTGTTCCCAAAGTCCAATGGCTGTTTCTTTTGTCCTCTTAGGTGACAAAGAGAGCGATGGAGAGGGAGAGACCACGTTTTTGCCCCTTTCTTTTACAGTTCAGTCACCTTTTAAAATGCATTTCCCTGAGGGTTATCCCTAGAGAAAGGTCCTTCCAGCTATGAGGATGGAGACATGGGGTCTGGTAGCGAAAGAGGCTGTACGCTGTTTCTTCTCACCTCTGTTTGCTGAAATGCACATTTTCCTTGTCTCCCGTCTTCCCACTTTTGCTGTCTGAGGACTCGGTTTACAACCTATATGTAACTTGAGGTAAGTAAACACACACACTTTTGTTTAACATGGGTTTGAACATATGCCACCAACATCAGTCAGGGGAATTCATAACTTTACATATAATGTTGCTGCATACATTTCATCATGATATTACTGACCAGTGAGTTATTAGTTTTCACATGATACCTTAACAAGGGATATCTTGTACAAAGATTATTACAATGTTGTGGAGGGTGTGCATACAAGGGTGCATTTGGTCACCCCTTCATATGCTATCTTGCAAGTTACTGGGCCATAATACTGCTAATTACCTCCCATTCATTCTATTTCCACTCACATGTCTTCTGTGCCCAAGGCTGCTTCAGGTCCACACCACACCAAACTCCCTGGCTCTTGAGATTAGGGTTTCATACCATATTTTATCTATTGCTTCCCTAAAGTCAAGGCAAAATGCATTGATGGTTTCTTCTCAGCAGCTGTTTCAAAGAAAAAAGTCCCCCAATGTTGGGCGTCTGCTCCTCTTGATCTTCTTCAGCCCAACTGTAACTTCCTAGTTCTGTCCCTATTCTGCGACTTCTGCACATTTCCAGTGGCTGACGTTTCAGTGTACAGGTCTAGACGACCCTCAGGCCCCTTCTTGCCTGGAGGAAACTCTGCATTAACATCCACAAAACTTCCTCCTTCAAACTCTCCTTTAATGTGATGCTAAAAAAACTTGACAGTGGTTAGGCTGCAGGTGGGCTGAGATCCCTATTCATCCTGCTGAGCTACATTGTCTCATTGTTTCCTAGTTCTCTCTCACTTGTCTGTGTCCATCTGTTGTCTCTTGTCTTAGATTGTCAGCTCTTTGGGGCAGGATAATCTTTTCTGTGCTCTGGTTGTACAGTGCTTAACAGAGTGGGGATGGTCCATGACTGGCTCCTAGGCACTATGATACTACAAATAAATAATAATAATAATAATACATTCTTAAGCATAAGCATTATATCAGCATCAATAGCTCTCCTCCAGAGATAGTCTAAGTACCTCTGCTAAAGAATCCAATGGTTCTTCTGTCACTTTCTTTATCATTTCTCATCATTCCCTACTCTGGGATGAGTCGTTTCCACTGGTATTTCTTCTTCCTGCCCTCAGGACGGAGCTATGTATGTGCTGTCAGTTTGTGGCAAACATTCCTCATTGTCCTGTAAAGCGAAGATTATTTTTTTAAAGCAATGTCTGCCTTCCCATGACCCTTCACTGACCCCTTCTGCTTTTGTACTTACAAGGTCATTTATATTACATGCTTTTGCAATCATCCTTTTATTCTCCATTTTTGAACTTTTTTTTTTTTTTTTAAATCATGTTCCTAACTTGGGCCCTGATCCAGCAAACCACAAGAACATTGGAACGGCCAGACTGGAGCCATCTAAGCCAGCATCCCGTTTCTGACAACGGCCAGTCGCAGATGCTTGTCAAGAAGGTGGAGAAACCACCCATGAGCAAATGTGGGGTTATCTGGCCTGCATACAGGTCTTATCCTGACCTCTGATGGAGATTGGTTTGCGCTCAGCTGCCCAAGGTATAGAATCTTAGGGCTTGTCTTCACGTACAGCGCTGTATGGGTGAAGCTGCCCGGCTGTAGCACTTTTGAAGACACTACTACTTCGACGGGAGAGCTTCTCCTGTCGGCGCAGTTAATCCAACTCCCCCAGAGATGGTAGCTATGGCAATGGGAGAAGCTCTCCCGCCAAGATAGTGCTATCTACGTGGCAAGGGGTTAGGTCAGTAAAACTATGTTGCTCATGGGTGTGGATTTTTCACACCCCTGAGTGATGTTGTTATATCGATATAAGTCTGTAGTGTAGACCTGACCACAGAAACATAGGGCTGGAAAGGACCTCAAGAGGTCTTCTAGCCCAGAAAAACAACAACCTCCAACGATGGAGGTTCCATAAAACCTCCCTTCCAGTAGTTTTGTTAGCATTAACTCTAGGCATTCTTGTCATTCATACAAATATCCACTGCCTGGAAAATTTTGTTAAGATTCTTAAACACTTACGTTACTTTAAGCATGTGCTTAACTTCCTTCCCGTGGTTGCTTTCCCGGACAGGTCTCGGAGCGATTAGCCAGGCTTTTCCAATGCAATGCAGCCAAGTCATTTGGCAGTCTGCCGGTGCTTTCTGGAGTACAAGTGCAGCCTTGCTGGATACGTACAACTCTTATGGTTTGCTCTCCTTTATGAGAAAGGAGACAACACCTCTGTGGTGCAGCCCCCACAGGTCAGACAAAGTGAGCTGGGTTCCTGACTTATATGGGGCAGGTGCTGCCTGTTTCAATCACAGAAAAATGGAACTGAAGGAGGCAGAGAAATAGCGAAAGCGAAAATGTCAAATGGGCCGTAAGTGCAGAGAAGTCTGTGGTTGTTCTCTGAAACATACCATATGGTATGGAACCCTGGCTTGCTCAGAGCGGCACTCTATCCCCCTCTAGTGGTGGCTAGGCCTGCGAGAGATTGATGACCCTGCTACAGCCACAATTACGTGACATGTGTCTTGTAGCTCATGCAGTAGAGGCTCCTACACTGAGTTTCAGAGGCCCCAGGTTCGAACCCTGCTGTGCCGGCAAGCAGGGACTTGCTCTGGAAGTCTCTGAAACTTGGGGAGGTTTGTTTACACCCAGTGAGAGGCTGAAACCTCCTGCTTAGTGTGGTGCATCTCCCCCTCTAGTGGCTAGGCTGGCCAGCTAGAGAGTGATGAGTCGGCTACAGCCTGAGCTAAGTGACATGTGTCTCCTTTTAGCTTGTGCATTGAGGTCCCAGGTTTGATCCCCACTGCTGTCGCCCCATGTGAGTCAACATTACACCTAGACCAGCTGGTGCCACTCACTATGGTGCAGAGACCCCAGTGATTAAAGTTGCACAGGTCTTTTCTGTTATACACGGTTTATCTGGTAGCTGCATTCCCCCGGGGAAATATTTGTACTTGCCCCCTTTAAACTAAAAATCAAACTTGCCTCACGGCTCAATAAGCCTACGTCTCCACTCCGAATTGGCAGGGTGATTCTCTCTCTCTCTCTCTCTCTCTCTCTCTCTCTCTCATGGAGCAAGCATGAGCACAAATGGCAGAGTAGCTGTTGTAGCACAGGGAATGGCAGTGGTGGCACAGAGTTAGTCAGTCAAGAGAGAAGTTGCCCTCACAACATATTTTTTACAGCTTGGTGATAGGATCAGGGAGATCCCAGAGTGCTGTACACAAATCAGTTGGGGATTAATTAGTGACAGGAAAAGTAATTACATTTTTCCTTTTAAAATAAGACACCAAAAAGTTTAACTCCTGAAGGTTCTCTATAGTACCAAAGAGAGATGCTCAGCAGTTCCCTGTGAAAGTCCTGCTGACTAATAAGACATGGCACAGTTGTACTTTATTAATATCTGCATATAAGAAAGGTCAGATGTTGGTATCTAGCAGAAAATCCCTTTCCCCTCTTTATCATTCCATATTTCAATTTTAAAATTCCATCACCTGTAAGGACCTTGGCATTGTCTAATCTAACCTCCTGCATAATTCAGGCTGGAGAAGTCTGCCCTGCATCTGGCCCAAAAAGTAAGGCTGAACTACAGCATGTCTTTTACAAAGACATCCAGCCTTGATTTAAAGATTGCCACTGATGGATGACCTACCACCTCCCTTGGTAATCTGTGCCAATGGCTAATTCCTATCACTGTTAAAAAATTGGCCCGTATTTCTAATTTGTCTAGCATCAACTGCCAATCATTGGGTCGTCTTCTGCTTTTGTCTTCCAGATTTAAAAGCCATGTAACACCAGACATCTTCTCCCAGGGTACAGGTAAAAGAAGGCGCCATCCTACAGCAAGGTGAAGCAAAGGAGCTCTCTGGAGTTCCCGACCATGAGCATGTGAGAGAATTGTGCCATCTTCAGAAAGTAGAGTGAACTTCTAGGGGGCTCCTCACTGCCATCCCCAGAGGGTTTTGGAAAGTGGACCAGGCTCTCCTTTCCAAGAATAACCACCTCTCTCATCGGTGGGCATGGTGGTATCTATCTGCTAATGCACATCCTGTCTGCATATTGAGCAGGAAGCAAAGTTCCATCAGGACCACACACTGATCACTTGATTTATTCCTCTCACTTCACGCCCCCATATGTGGCCAGACAGCAGAACCTCCAGATTAATCGTGGAGTGGCCTTTTCATAGAGCTTCCTGTCTGCTCGCTCCTCACAATGCGCCTACTGTCTGGCTTGATTGCATCGTACACACTTACTGGAATCATCTTTCCATTCTGAGCCAGGCTTTTCCCCCAGCTGGTGTAGCCATCAGATCTCTCTTATGTTTGTTTTGTGATCCCGGTTTGGATCCCAAAGTTGTGTGAAAAAGGAACAGCTGCAGCTTGTGTTATTTTGGCCAGTAGAGTTTATTCAATGACACTTCTGCAATCCCAGTTTTAGATTTAAAAAAAAAGAAAAAAGATTGCAATGGGGAGGTAATTATTAGCTTAATTGGCTTCTTTGATAGCTTCATTGAGATAACTTCTTTAGTACTTTAGTATATTTAATGACAAGGAAATTCAGTTAGTAAATGGACAACATTAGGGACTGGGTGTCTCTATCTAGAGTCAAAACTAGTAAATTAGAAACACTACTTTCATTTGAAATGAGGCAGTGTCGTATAGTGGGTAGAGCACAGGATTAGGGGTCAGGAGATCCAACTCTGCCACTAACCTGCTGTGTAACCTTGGACACGTCACTTCCTGTCTTTGTTTCTCCTCCCACCTTATTTAAGTTCCTTCGGGCCGGAACTGGTTTTATTGCACCTAGCACAGTGCGGCACGGATCTCAGTTAGAGCCTTTAGGCACTACCATAATGATAATAAAGCTGGATGATTTCTATTATTGCTTATCCTTTGCATTTATACAACCGCCAAGTTTTGCAGGTAAATAGTAACAAATTCACACACTAGCTCATTTCAGATGAAGATGGTGGAACTGTGCAGGCAGAGATGGACTTTTTCCAGCAGCTTTGAATAAATTCTTTGGTATGGCACAGAACACTCAATGACCACCATATTTTAACATCACCCTGTATTTGGGTTTTTCCCCCCCACTTACTTTTGTGCCAATATGAACTACAAATGAAGATTGCATGTCCAAATGGTTGACTGCTTTGCGTTGAGAAAGAAGAAGTGGGAGATTTCCTTTTAGCGTAGACATGAATTTGTTAATCACATGAAGGCTAACATGGAAAAAACAGGTGTTATTAATCAGTAGTCGGTGCAAGTGAAGATGTGTTTGCTAGAGCTATCAAGACTAATTATGTAGTTGCATTCAATGGAGCGAGTGCCTGTCAGCACAACAAAGCCACAGCTTACATATCATACATAGTCCTACAGATCAGTTACTTGGAGAAGACTGTGTAGGACCAACCAACTATCAAACATACTGAAGAGTCCAGTTTTCCACTGTCCAGTGAGAGAATCCAATATTTCTGATACCCATTTTCCTGAGGGAGGTCTCATTTCACAGGTTTCGATTTTGTTGATTTGCTGTTGCTAGAGGGAACCTCTATTGACTTAGAAGTATTTTTCCTTTGAAGACCAACAAAAAAAGAAACCTACCACATGCCACAGTGCGTGGTTCTGCAAATGCAATTGCATCAAGAAACCATTGGAAAGACCACATGCTTTGGGAACCATCAAATGGGTTCCGCTTTAACAAATACTTTGCTGTATTAAGGAAATTAGTTTTGAGAATGGACTTCATAACTATGATGCATTCTTCCTTGGACCAAATGGCATGCAGAGGAGATGATAGTGCAATATTACTAGGTACTCAAGATCTTTTATTATAAATCTATAGCAATCCGGCTAGTCTCTGAATACATTAATTTTGTAAATGTCTTATAAGAGGCTTTCACAATTATTATTATAGTTTTGTAAACTGAGTTTTGTCCTAATCAGGAAGTATTATTTTCCCTTCCATTGCACCGATCTTTACTCATCATACTAATAACATTGTATTTAAATTTCATTATGCTACCAATTGAAAGGATAAAATGTAATGTTTACCCCATAACATTTTAAGTCTGGCTTGAAAGTAGATCATTTTTTCCCTCGCACAAATATAATTAGCATTGAACTTGGTGCACTTATGCCAGGGAGATGGTCATATTGAAAAGTCCTTGCAAAAAATAATTATATCAGGAGGTTATAATCGTAGCATGTAAAAAAATTACGGTGAGTTGTTTTGCAGAGAGTTGAGGTCACTTTTTTTTTTAAAATGTAAGCCTGTATTGTATTGGTCTGGCAGAAACAAAGAGTAACTGAATCCTTTCATCAAAACATTTTCTTTACAGCGTGGAAACATCAGACCTCCATTGATGGGCTGGGATGGAGGTGAAATACCCCAGGCTGTCAACACACGGTAACTTGTTTTGAATGCCAGGTGGCGTAAGGAATCTGGCAGCAAGTCACAGGCACAGTTGTGGCAGTTTAGGGGGCCGGTAATGAATGACCTGACGAGGTAGTCCTTCTCGCTCTCATTCCATTTTGGAAAGGGCTGCACCGTCTCAACGGCAGCAGCTTGCAGCCTGACACCTTCCCTTCCAAGATGCATGCCACCATGTGTATCTGCAATGGCAGGTCATTGGAAGCTTGGCAGCAAATGACAGGCCCGCCCCCTTGTACTAAGCACTGCACAGACAAAACAGTCTTGTCCGGAGAGCTTGCAATGAAGGATTTAGCCAGAGCAGAACAGCTGGCGGGGGGGATGGGTGGGAAGGATACAGTTCTAGCCAAGGCAGACGCATATGCATAAATTAATTTTAACAGGGGTCTTAGGAGTCACCAGTTGCAGCTGTGTGTGAAGTGTGTGGTGGAATGCTTTTATGCAGCGGAGCTGGAAACACCTAGGCCCTTGTAGGAGGGGCAACCGGGACAGGTAAGTGACATAAGAATTTGAGCTGGTGGGTGAGGAATCAGAAGACAAATGATGAGGCGTAAAGCCCTTTGCCTTTCCCCAAGGACTGGCCAGGGGCTCTTGACAGCAACATAAAACGGGAGAAGGACGACAGACCAGAATCAGCTACAGCAGGCTGTCCAGCATGCCCAGATTGGTGTGTTTTCCATAGAGACACTAAAATGCTAATATTTAATGTATTAGCTGGTGCATTGTAGGACATTGCTTTGCTACGCTTGCAGCTCCCAGCTGGCTGTTAAAAGGCTTCCTCATTCCTCCAGGCCCCATTTGTGCATACAGGGTTTAACCGGAGGAAGCTCAACAGCCTACAAGCCTTACAAGGAAGCAGTATTCTGCACAGTACCTCCAGTTACACGCTTGCCAAGAGCGAGAGCGCCCCTCACACTCAGGGAAAGCAAACGCCGACAAGCGTATGGACAGGAACAGGCCTCCTTACACAATGACTTTTACTTTCCCCCTCTCCCGATTAGTTACTATTTCACACGCAGTAGCAGATGCAGCCCAGATCCAGGTGCTGTACGGACGCAGCAACGGTCCCTGCCCCAGGGAGCTCACGGTCTAAAAAGGCAGAGAGAGGGATCAGGGTTAGGACTAACACACTACATTCACGCTCTTAAGTGCCCTCCTCTACCTGGCCTTACTGCACATGGTATTTAATCCAGCATCTACCAGAGCAAGATCTATCGGATCACGCATGCCACTAATTGCTCGTTGTATTGCCACCCCCTTTTGAAGGGGTTTGAACACACGTAGATTCGATGCTCAGGAACATGAACGATGGGTGGTGCTGGTGGAAAAAAAAAAAAAAATCAAAGCTTAGCACCACTTGGGGCTTAGCTCATAGGTCTGGTGCTTTCATGATGCTCATCCTCTGATCCGTCACTGGTGAGGCAATGCAAGATCGAGATCTTGTCACTGCCCTGATCCTCCTCTTGGGCAGGAGAATGGACTAGCAGGCCACGTTCCTGGCGAGTCACTCAGGTGATCAAACTATGGGAGAAGACCCTGGAGCTTTTCCTTTTAGAGAGAGAGGCTGACCTGGGGTGGGGAATTGCTTTACTTACCCCTGAGGAGCACTCCGTCTGAAGCGCTCTAAAGTCAGAGGACTGGCCTGAATTTGCAGAGGCATTCCTGGCAAAGTCTGTGCTGGGGGGGTGCGGGGGGGGGCGTGGATATGGAACCTCCATCCCGACTCAAGAGCCCCTTCTTCTGGCAGAGAATAGCTGCAGCAGTGCTCCCTTTTGGCACCTCCGGAGAGGGGCATCTCTTAGCCTCTGGCTTGCTCACCACAGTGGGGGAAGAGGAAGAAGCATGAAGGAGCTTGGGTGGCCCATGGGCGAGGTTGTGCTCCCAGCAGCCCGCAAATATGGTTGCCAAGCTAAGATGCTAATGGACATGGAGGCAGCTACTGTTTGCCCTGCCTCAGGCTGCGGGTCTCTGGAATAAGGCGGAAGGGAGAACACGGTAGCAGGCTCTTTACCAGTAAAAGGTGCTTGTGTGTGCCTGTGGGCGGCAGGCAGGGTGTTGTGTGCACAGGTGGGGAATCTCTCCAGCCCTTTTCCACAGAGAGCAGGAGCCAGAATTTCTCCAGATCTCGGTGCCTGGAGGTCTAAGCCAGCGTGACAATCTTTGCACCACCAAGGACCGTGCTAGCAGCTTGCCAGGAGCCAGGGGGCTGCACACCGTTGTTACAGGTATTTACATATCTGCACATGAGCGATGAGGTGTTTAAGCTCATTTCACTTGTAGTCACCACAGGGTAGCTAGGTCTTGCTTTTACCTGTTCTCCTCTTTCATTCTCACTTTATTTTCTTCACTCCTTGACCATTGTTTTAATTCTCCCTTGTATTAAATTCTTTCCTTTGCCCCTTCCCCCTCCTGAACTGTGCCTTTTATTCTTTAGCCTTATTGCCTTCTGCCTCAGCTGTTCCTCCACCCTGCTCTGTATCCTTGACTTTCTCTAGCCCTCCAGTCTTCATAGGATCATAGAAATGTAGGACTAGATTGGACCTTGAGAGGTCATCAAATCCCCCCCCGCCGTGCTGAAGCAGGACCAAGTAAACCTAGACCATCCCTGACAGGTGTTCGTCTAACTTGTTTTTAAAAGCTTCCTGTGATGGCGACTCCACAAACTCCCTTAGAAGCTTATTTTAGTGCTTAACGACCCTGACAGTTAGAAAGTTTTTCCTAATATCTAACCGAGCTCTCCCTTGCTGCAGATTAAGGCCAGGACTTCTTGTCCTACCACCAGTGGACATGGAGAATAACTGATCACCCTTCTCTTTATAACAGTCCTTGACATGTTTGAAGATTATCAGGTCCCCCCTCAGGCTTCTTTTCTCAAGACTAAACATGCCCAGTTTTCCCAACCTTTCCTCATAGGTCAGGTTTTCTAAACCTTTTGCCATTTTTGTTGCTCTTCTTCGGACTCTCTAATTTGTCCACATCTTTCCTAAATTGCGGTGCCCAGATCTGGACACACTCCTCCAGCTGAGCCTCACCAGTGCTGAGTAGAGCGGAAGAGCCATCTCCTGGGCCTTACATAGGACACTCCTGTTAAGACACCCCAGAATGGTATTAGCCTTTTTTGCAGCTGCATCACATTATTCACTCATTCAGTTTGTGATCCGCTATCACCCCCAGATTCTTCATCTCTCTCCCCCAATCTCCCCTGCCCTCAGCCATGATTTTTTTTTTTTTGACGCCTGGACTTTGACAGAGCACTGTCATCCAGGCAGAGCTCCTCCTCTCCTGTTGCCTGTGCTCATGGAGAGGTCACTACGGCACAAGATTTCCAGCCCAGCCTCTTTACCCTTTGCCAGGAGACTGCCACACATGGGCCTGGGAGGAGAGTACAGCAGAAGCCACCAGAGTAGTGCAGACGGTCTGATATTTGCTGGAGTGGGGGAGCTGTGGGCTTCTGTGAGCAGCGTTGTGAGCATTTGGTGGCTGCAAACATGCCAGCAGCCAGGAACGAATAAGCACTCCTTCTTGAGACCTCCAAGCACGTCACAAACAATAATTAACACTCCCAACACACACAGGAGGCGGGTAAGTGGTTTACAAGGATCAGTGACTGTGAAATGCAGCAGCTCCTTCACCGCATATGGCAATGCTACATATCAGCGTATGATCAGAAAAGAACACTGTAGCCCACTGGAAATGCAGGGGGCATTTAGGGAGGCGGGACAGTGGGGGTTAACACACCCAACCACCTGGCTAATGGTGCAGGATACTGAGGGAATGTCTTCTCTGCAGAGTTAACTCGAGTTACCTACCCTGGAGTCACTCCTCTCTTGCGTCTTGCGTCTGATGAAGTGGGCATTCACCCACGAAAGCTTATGCTCCAATACTTGTTAGTCTTAAAGGTGCCACAGGACCCTCTGTTACTCCTCTCAAGTTAGCCTAGCTTGAGAGAGTGGCTACAGTGGGAAGGAACACTAGAGCCGCTGCATCCACACTGGTGCTGTACTCATTCATCTGTGGTGCTAAGACTTCTGGGGGCATATCCATGGTTCTTCGTGCTGCAGGAAGCGGAGTCCCTCTGAATTGTTGGCTGGTAAGTTGTAGGAGAACTTGTCTGTGCTTGTCGCATGGGAAACTGCAGGAAGGCACTGCAGGACCAGTGGCATTTGAGTGGAGCTAGCCTGCATCCACACTGCAGAGAGGTTGTATTAGCACAGCTCACCAGCTGCTGACTCGGGCTTCAGGCTACACCCCATGACAGGCCAGCCAACTCAAGCACCACTGCACCTTGAGTTAAGGGTTTGTGTGTGGGGATGGGACTGGAGTTAGGGACAACACTCGAGTTAACTTTGAAGTGGAGACAAGTCCTTAGTGACCATAGCCAAGACATCCATTTCACATTTCGTCTGAAAGACACCACCACTGTCTAGCAGCAAAAAGTCCCCCCGCAGTACCACGCTGCAATATCTGTTCAGTACTGGCATGGAGGAGAAGAGCGCTACCTACCTAATCACCAGTACTAGTTTCTAGAGCACCTGGGCTTGCCCTGAAGGTGATCCATCCAAGTACTGACCCACCCAGACAACACTTGGCTTGTGAGCTAGGATGGGATCACAGCAAAAGGTTTGATTTCTTATGCAACTGGACAAGTTATTAGCAACAGGGACAACCTGTGAAATCCTATAGAACGTTCCAGTAAATCTATTTGGTAGGGTATGAAATGAAGATTACTCTACACAAGGCACAAGAACCAGAAGTGGAAACTGAACATTAAATAAAAGGTTTGACTTTTATTTAAAATAAAATGCATTTGTACATAGTCTTTAACCCACAGACTATCGGAACACAATACTGGTTATTCCTTGGCATTGGGCGGGGCCTGAGCTCCCTTAATAGTGTTAATTCTGCACCGGTGCAACGTATGGGGACACCCAGACTCCAGGCATTAGAGTTATTAAGGACAGTGTGGCACAACTATAATAAAGTCATACTTAACTTAGATAAAAATGTATTGTACGGCAATTTTTTTTTCTAAATTGCTATCCATATCTTTTAAAAGCACTATATAGTTAATGCTGACACACTAGATCTATGCAAAATTCTAGCTGGCTTGTGAGACTAGTTAAAAAAACTGTACAATTTTATAAAATTTGTGTTTTTACATAAGTTACACAAAACCTATACTTCATAGACCTTTACTTCATATTGTAATGAAAAAATTTGCATATCATAGGCAGACTGAGTATGCTGGTGAGTACTAAGAGTGTTGTAATACAATACAGTGTAAGAGTAAAAAAAAGAAAAGAAAAAAAGAGACAATATAAACGATTATCCAAAGGAAAAAGTTAACACATAAACCAAACTATAACAGATTAACAGAGGACTGTTCTTCAAGGCCCCACACAACTATCTTCAAAATAACGTCAGGCATCTGCAACTGTCCTGATTCATGTAGTGTGAAAATAGAGATCAAAATTCTACTCAAAGGGAGGAGGACTTCAAAAACAGGTCGTCAAATTTACAGTATTAAAAAAAACACTAAAGAAAAAACATGCATTAAACATGATAAATAGACTTCATATAGTTTAAGCCCTGGATAGCTTTATAGTAGATGGCTTAGAGTTCTCTTTATAATTTGGCTATCAGTCAAATCTGATCGTGATCTGCCCATTGTGTAAAGACCAGAGGCAGAATTTGCTACATTATGTAGCCTCTAAACTGTCTCTTCATAGCAGATTAACGGAAGTGCTCGTTAGTGCACATACATTAACTGGTCTGGTAATGCAAAAATGTCCATGATTTAAAAAAAAAAAAAAAAGATACATTTCAAGCTTACTTTATTAAGCAGCATATTTCAAATAACAGCTTTTAAAGTTAAATATTAATATGGCCACGGGGTTTCTCTCAGTATACAGTACATCGAACTCACACCCAACCGCTGGTAAGTTTGTAGAACATCTCTTCGTCTAAACTTTCATTCTGGTCCTTTGCTCGCGTTGACAAGAAGATGTAGCCACCAATGAATTCATGAACCACTTTGCAATCCACCTCAGTGCAAATGAAGGACACCCTTACATCATCTGCAAACTCTACGGTAACCTACAGCGCAAAACACACTGGATTAGGATCAACAAGATGGTCGTGTTAAATTAGACCAACTTCAGGAGTTCCCCCTCTCCATATTTCTATGCTTCTCCATTAGCCCAGATGTATTCTGTATTGTCTAAGCAAACACAGTTATGTAGCTTAAGATGAAGCAAATATTTTTCTTGTCCAAACATTTTAAAACTCCTTTGCCCCAATGGAATAAGTCTCCCTTGTAGCAAACAACTGTTTAAATTTTCATGCTTGACATTCTGTGTCTATTTTCTGAAGAGAAAAAATGATTGGATAGAGAACTATTAGGGGGAAGGAGTTGCCCCCCAAATTACTAGTTTCCCCCAAGAAGCCTATTGTGGTTCTATTAACAAAGTCTCTCATTTGAAGTCTTCAGAAAAATCTCCTTCCAGTGACGCACTGTTTATTAACTCTTGAGGCCAGTAGGGTTGCTAGCCCACGCCAGTCAGACTCTGGGATAAGCGAAGCCAACAAGTTCCTTGCAGAGCATCTGGTCTGAACCACCGGAGATACAGTAACTCCTCACTTAACGTTGTAGTTATGTTCCTGAAAAATGCAACTTTAAGTGAAATGATGTGAAACGAATCCAATTTTCCCATAAGATTTAATGTAAATGTGGGGGGTTAGGTTCCAAGGAAATTTTTTTGGGGGGCAGACAAAAGGCATTATACACTGTACAGTACTGTACTGTGGTGGGGAGGTGCCCCTGGCTTACCCCTGGGGCTCAGGGCTGGGGGTGCCGGGTCTGGGAGGGAGTTAGGGCACGGGAGGAAGCTCAGGGTGGGGGTGTGGGAGGAGGCTCAGGGCTGGGGCAGGCAGGAGGTGCAGAGCACTTCCCTGGAGCAGCTCCTGTTTGGTGCAGGGGGTGTGCAGGTGGCTCTGCGCAGCGCGGCACTGCCCCATGGCCGCAATTCTGGGAGCTGCCCCCTTCCCCCCCCCCCAGGCAGGTAGGGCCACCCAGAACGTAGGGGCTGCAGGGCCCTGGGCTAAGGGGGGCCCCAGGGCCCTGGCCTGCAGCTCTAAAGCCCCTTTCGGAATGCGGCCCTGCGAGCACAGGCTGGAGGACTCAGGAGGCGCAGGGGCAGCCGCGCAGCCAATGGCCGGAGAGAAGCGGCGCTTTCCTCTTCAAAGCGCCACTGGCTGCGCGGCTGCCCCTGCTCCGCCTGAGTCCTCTGGCCCGTGCTCGCAGGGCCGCATTCCAAAAGGGGCTTTAGAGCTGCAGGCCAGGGCCCCCCTTAGCCCAGGGCCCTGCAGCCCCTAAAGCCCCTGTGTTCTGGGGGGGGGGGCAGCTTCCCTGCTCGCTCCCTCCCTCCCAGGAAGTCCTAAGCGCCGCCAAACAAAGCTGGGAGGGAGGAAGGGAGGGAGGGAGAAGAGGAACTTGTGCAACGCTCCCTTATAAAGTCAGCCAAACAACGTTAGAAGGGAGCATTGCACAACTTTAAACGACCATGTTCCCTAATGGAGCAGTGACGTCACTTCAAAACAATGTTAAGCGGGAGGACATTAAGTGAGGAGTTACTGTACTGTGGCTTAAGGAACTGGTTAAAAAAATCCAAACCGCCCCAAAATTAAAAGCTACTGGGACATATTTTCAGCCCTCAGCCTCTAATTGTGCTTGGGTATTCACAGGCATGTGCCCTTTAAAGAATCCACCACAACAGCGGGAAGTTTTAACCAGGCATTGCACCTGCAAAGTGCTGGTGGGAGTTTGTGCCTGTGCGAGTAAAAGCTGGTTAGAGGACCAGCTCAATGTTTACACAACAGCATCTGATATGGACTGCCCGTTAGTTCCACCGAACGCTAAGTTGGGCTGCAAATAAAAAAGTGAAAACTAAAACAAAACAAAATCTAGGTAATTTAGCTGTACGCAGTGAGCAGTCCCGTATTACCCTCTTAGCCCAGAAATTTGATTATGCTTAGGTATCGGGCTGCGTATTTGCACACAGACTAGAAACATCTGCTGAGTAATAAGCGTCTAATTGGGGTTTAGTGAAAAAAGGTCACCAAATAGTTTTTAGACACTGTTTTTTAAAGATTCTCCTGTTGGAGTCAGAAGGAGCCTTTTTGCTGACTTTAACTGAAGTAGGATAGGTCCCCAAATGATAAACATTGATTATACATTAGAGCTAAATGTCTTCCTAGAAATAGCTTCATAAAAAAATAAAATCAGAAAACTTTACTGGATCACCGAGACACATAACCACCCAATCTAGACAATCACCAGGCCCACCTAGGTGCGGGAGGTGTGATACAGTCCTTATTTCCAAGAAAGTAATAAAATCTTAAGTGGATTCCTTATAGCGTATAAGAAATTCTTGGGGATGCTGTAAATGAATTAGCTCACACAAGACTGAACTGCACTCAAAAACCCTACACAAACTGTAAATAGTTTAAAAAGAAATTTTGAACTCGAAGGAGAGAAAGAAATAGTTTATGAAACCAAGCAGTGTCCTCCCATGTAACAAAATCAGGAGGAACCCTCAGGCTAAATCTAAGTCATGTGTAGTTCTTATCAAAAAGACGTCTTACAATGGACATTTGGGCAAATAACAGTGTCTCCCCAGCTCTGTAAATGCGGCCTTGCTTACCATTTTTATTTCCCAGTTTACGTTCCACTGTTTCATGTTGCTGAATCGCCACGTTTTAATTGCATCTCCTGTGCTTGCATCCATTCTGATCAGTCTGTTGTAGGCAATTCCAATCAGCTCTTCTTTCTTGCCCCCTTGGAATCTACGACATTTAGATTTAGAAAAGGGAAACCTTACACATAGGTAGAAATGTTGTGCGTTCAATGATTGAACTGACTCATAAAACAAGCTGAACCAATGTAATTTTAATTTTTTCTTTCCAGTGCTGACGCAACTTATTACTTCAGAGCGACAGAGAGAATCAATAAATGCAGCAATAGATTAAAATCCCTCCCCGGACATTTAAATCAAATTCTAACTATTATAGGCAAATAATGTTGCGTGTGAAGTTGTAAGAAGTTGTTTCTGTCTAAACTACACCGTTCCCAGCTAGGAATATCTCATGGTAGCTTCAAATATAAGAGAATAATCTACACATTTGTACATGAAATTTTACCTTATTACTTAAGCAGAACCACTGACCTTGCAATAAAGTGTGTGATGCCAAATTCCGGTAGAGACTGCCAAGCTTGAATAAATCGCATCTTGGCTTCAATTAGACTCATCTGAGCTACATTCTGATGGGCCTCCAATATCCTGGCTGTGATCTGAATGTGATTAGACACAGTCTTCAGGCAACCGTTGTACGTTTGAAATATTGTGAAAACCACGCCTCCACCCAAGACCATAACCAAACCAAAAAACCTACACACCCAAAACCATGCATAAAATGTCAGACTCCCTGTTGGGAATTTTAGTAAGTCAATTACACTGTCAAACAGATGTTCTGCAGTTTCTAAACTGCATCATACGTCATCGGACATGAAATGGAGTATGTCACAGAAAATAGCTGCTTTTACCTAAGCACCACTAAATATTTGTGCGTATTATTTTTATATACCAGGTATGATTATAGATTCCAACTGTTTTGGGCACACATTCAGTTTTAAGATGCACAATGAGAATCAACTCCTGAAATGTACATTTCTAGTATAAAGGATTCTTATTAGCAGATTGACAGCATAAACATCACTGGGGATCATCATTAAAACTAAAAGAATTATGTTCCTCTAGGTGTTTTGTTTTAGGGCTACTCTCCATGTGAAAGGGTTTTAAACTATTTTTTAAATTAAATTTATCTGAATTTTAATTGATTTATTTTTACTAGCACTTACCAAGTCTCTTATATAGCCTGGCTGTAGATGACAATGCGAATAAAGGAAAAGGAAGCAGAAAGAAAAAAAAAGCAATCAGAAATATGGCAACAAAGCAAAGAAAAAAGTGCAAATTATCTGCAAACTGAAGTTCAAGCAAAAAACATGCAAATTTTCTGAGGAAGGAAAACAGCAAAAAGTGAATGCAAGCATGAAAAAGGGAACAAGGAAATATAGAACCATCACTCATTCTACAGCCATCAAAAATCAGGAATGTCTCATTCATCTAGAATGATTTATGTATGTTTTATAGGCATTTCAGAATTCCACCGGTGGCCAAAGTCAAAAATAGAGTGAAAATTCCCATCCTCAGCGTTCTTTCAAGGTCTTTGGTTGAATGAGACTCAAGTTTACTCCTCTTCAGAGTGTGCAAAGCCATTTACCATTTAAAAACCCAGTAGCTTCTGTCGCTTTAGATATGAGGAAAATATCCCCATAGTACCCTTCTCAGAGAATACATTTTTAAAAAGTGCTCAACACAGTTCAGTGACTACAAAGATTCTAAAATTACACAAGGAAAGCAAAAATTAAAATTGCCATCTGCTTTATGCATCATCTTTCCTGAAGCTACAACTACACTAAGGACTGCAACCGTCAACGCAGTCTTCTGTTTATATTGGACTGAAGGTTTCTTAGATGTAAAACCACAGAAATTCATTGCTCTGAGCAGAGTAAATGCCACAAAACCAAATCAGAATTCACACATTAATATTTAAACACTATGAACCTATTGTGTTTCTGTCTCAGCACTTCCTAAATCCATTTGCAAACCTGTAATATTGCAAATGTCAGTTTACAGTAAAACCACGAACCAGTTAGAGGGCTGGTTTGTAAACCAAGTGTCCATATCACCACAGCCCTAAGCAGACCAACTCATCCAGCTGATACAATATTTAACACGATCAATGACATTCACATTTATATTGACCTATTGAGATCATTAGTCCAATAATGAGACTGTATGGGTTAGTGAAAACTTGACATTTATCTTTAACGGCTCAATGGATATTGTAAATGTACATTTCAGATAAATTTGCACTTGGTGAGAAGTTTTCCCCTCAAAATTACCCTCAACTGAATATATTGCAGTAGCTTGGTGTTCCTTTTTAGCTGGCAGTCTACATTCCACGAATTCCCTGAGGGCAGCATTTTCTCCATTCTCCATTACTCCCCCATCACATGATGCTGTGGGATAAACAGTCTCAATGCAACTTACACAACCTCCAGGACACCAAGAAGAAGGAAACTAATAAAATGCAAAGGGAGCAAAACTGCGGAACATTCTTGCTGCCTTTCTAAATAAAAGGATCTATTTATACTTAACTAATCTTCTAAAGGGATTTGTGGCTTCAGAATTGTTGGCCTGGCTTTTTACAAGTCTTTAACTGCTATCTCCCATCTCCAGTGTTGCACCTATTGCTTCTTAACCAAGATATAAACACACTGGGCAAATAATACAAGTTAATATTTCCCCCAGTGTCTATTTTACGAAGCTCAAGTCTACAGTGCCTTATATGTTATAATTTGTTATATATGCAATCCTTCCCCGTCCCCATGGATAGAAAGGCTTATTCGGAGAATAATAAGGGCTATTGAAAATGAAATTCCACTGCCAGGAAATCATACTGTGCCAATAAATAGCTACATTTTCCCGCTTCTCTGCATGGCAACCCCCCTTCTGATTTCTAGAGATCAGATTCAGACACAGTAATTTAACTACAGATTAACAATCATTGTACTTGAGTTTACTAAATCATTAAAGAGACACTGAGCAATGCTTTAGTTATTTTTGCAACTTTAGCCAAATACTGTGTGACTTTGTGCAACCCATGTATGTGTTTGTTTTGTGGTAGAAATAATCAGATTCTACCATGCACTGACTAGATATAGATTACGACTCAAAAATTAAGTCACAGTTCTTTAAAAATATATATTTTCAATGGCTGGTATTTCATCTATTTACAAGTGTTGGAACAGTGCGAATAAACAATACAGACTACATTAAAGCAAAGCCTGCATGGAACACTTTGTAAACAATGGGAACCTAAATTAATCCCAAGAATTTCTTCGTGAGCTTTGTGCAAGTAAACTGAACTAAAATCAATTCCTGCTATTGATTTACTCTGCCACAAACATACCATTACACTAATATTAAAAGGTACGCGGAATTGACCAATGTACTGATGTTCTATAATATGGTACACAAAAAAGAAGTTCCAAAGATGTGCGTAAAATAACTGACTCCCATTGTTCAGACTCTGGGAGGCTGTCAACGTCTGCTATCTCATTGCAAATTTGACATACATACTCTGAATAAAAACGAACAGTTAAGATCACTGGGACCACATGCTCCAATCACTTGATATTGGATCAAAACCACAAATTAGATTTACACACAATTTAAGTAGTAGGATTGTCAAATTCTGTTAAAATGCATCAACATCTGATGTACCTAGGATGAAATCTTAACCTCACTGAAGTCATCTACTGACATGACAAAACTCCCATTGACTTCAGTGGGGCCAGGATTTCACTCTTTGGGTTAAACGCAAGATTTCTGGAAAATGACTAAAACCCCGGTACCTGTTTGTTCTTGTACTTTTTCAGGTAGCGAGGTGAAACCAGACATTCTGGATTAATGTCAGTTGTGACTTGTTCTGGGATTAACTGTGGATCTGGGTTCAAATGCTGCATCTTCAGAAATGACAGAATATTCTGAACTTCTAAGTTGTACGAGCTGTCCGCCATGGTCTTGCCCTTGGAAGCTAGCCTGCAGGCTGCCATCCAGTGTGCGTACTGCTTCTCCTGGAATTAAAGGGAAAGGGGCACTCAAAAGGAAGGCAAATCTTTCTTTTTTCTGTTCAAAGCTCTGTCGAATTTTTCAGTACAAGAATCGAACTGAAACATACTAAGAGACTTACAATGAGCCAAAAACCCGACCAAAGTGTAGGATATAACAACGGTACATAAGGAAAAGGACTAAGGGCCAGTCTTGTACATTACATCTATATACGCACAATGCTGTGTGTCTCTCAAAAGAATATGAGCAGCCTATCAAAACGCAAGCTGTGGTGGAGGAGTATGTTCAGGGCAACGAGAAAACACAATGCCAATCACAGACTTACATTATCACAGCGAAGCCAGATTTCATTCATACCATCTGCAACTGGAATCAGAAGTTTGATATTAAACTTCTGACCAGAGATGTTTACATCAGGAGTAACCTCGCACCCTGTAACAAAAGAGCTAGTGATTAGTGTGTATGGAGACACGTGCTCTAAAAAAATAACCACTCCAGTCTAATAGTATTAAAACAGTGTCCCAGGGATATGATGTGTTATAACCTGGCTGAAGAATGTACACCATGCTTTGTTTTTAAAGCAGGTAAAAAAATTAAGGGAAATCAGAGGAAAAAGTACAAAACATGGTGTTAGAAGTAAGCTGATGTCTTGCAACTAAAGCCAGAGCTGTCTGCCTGGTTGCAAAGGGTGTGGTACTGCAGATAACGTAAGAGCACATTGCGGGATTTAGCGAACGGTTTAAATTACAATCTAGGCTATAACATTTCAGATTCTGTGGTGAATCGTCTCCAAGACGACGGAAGGAAAAATGAAAAGCAAGATCTATTTTGAGGGAGAACAACAAAAACACGATACAAGTTCAATTAAATTTGGCATTACACAATTTGCTTGACCCTTCATTTCCTCTCAAATGGACTAAAATTTTGAATAGAATTACCTAGTCTAATAATTCTCTTATAACAGCAAAACCAGGGGTCAGGTTGGGTGTCACTAATCCAAAACTATCACTCTGTAAAAATTACGTGCGTTGGGTGTGCTGCTTACATCTTCAGCGGTGAGGCGCTAGTTTTCTTCAAATTTGGTTGCTGAAAAGTCTTAAAACGTTTATATTAGATGTTAGGCATTTTGAGAACTCCAGTTTCTTGAAAACATCCAAGTTAACGTGGGCTTCATTTCAACTCAGTCTCCAAGATTCTTTTAAAATGCAGTCAGAAGCAGCAACGTCAAAAGCTCCCAAAAAGGTATTCCAGGCTACACATCTCCGTAACTATAGTCTGAGGTCATTTGGCAGCCTGTCTGTTGTTGCCTTCATGGTAAAAAATTAAAGCTGTCAGTAGCTTCTGCTGTTCCATAGCCCTCTGAGCTGGAATAGTTGACTTCTGAATACAAGAAAGGCCAGCAGCCTTAGGAATTTTAAACGTAATGTGCACGTCTTGCAGACTGTGTTTGAGTAAGGGCTTGTCTACACTGGCACTTCACAATGCTGCAACTTTCTCGCTCAGGGGTGTGAAACTCCCCCCCCCCCCCCAGAGCGCTGCAAGTTTCAGTGCTGTAATGTGCCAGTGTAGACAGTGCACCAGCGCTGGTAGTAGCTACGCCCCTCGTGGAGGTGGTTTTTTTAGAGCGCTGGGAGAGCTCGCTCAGCGCTGTGCCATGACTACACAAGCTATGTTAAAGAGCTGCCGCGGCAGTGCTTTAACGTTGCCAGTGAAGACGTGCCCTAAGACTTGTGTGCTTACATAACAGGGGAGAGGAAGAAAGCAATATTTTCTCTTCAAATGCAACCTATTTACAACTCATTTGCTGAAGTCTAAACTTGTTTATTTCAATAAATCCATTACACACAAAAAAAAAAAAATAGGATTACAAAATATATAGCTCCTATATGCTCTAACTTATTTTTGCTTCACTCTAAAAGCCAGACACACGAACCACCAATTAAAATAAATGCAGATCTCAACAGTGAACTTTGAATATTTTTACTGTGTGAAAACAGGCTAAGTTAGGGTGACCAGATGACAAGAACAAAATATCGGGACACATGGGGGGGGCAGCCACAGGCTCACCTCCCACTGGAGCCATGAAGGAAGGGGGATACAAAGCCTGAGGAAGCTGCGGGTCAGGGGCGCACGGCCCCAGATCGGGACACAGCGCTGGCGTGGGTCGGGGGTGCAGGGCCCTGGCTTCCGCCGCAGCCCCGCCACAGGTCGGGGGCACAGGGCCCTGGCTCCGGCTACATCCCCGCTGCGGGTCGGAGGCTCACGGCCCCCACTCCAGCCCTGCTGCAAGCTGCGGGTTGGGGCTGCATGGCCCCAGCCCCCGCCACAAGCACATGGCCCTGGCTCCCGCTTGCAGCCCAACCGCAGGCACAGTGCTCCAGCTGCAGCCCCGCCGCTTACCTGGGGGATGGTTCCCACCCACTGGGAAGCACCTGCAGGCTCCTCTAGCTCCTAAGGTCAGTGGCGGACAGCGGGGTCTCCACTCCATGTGCTGCGCCTGCCACAAGCACTGGCTCCAGCTGCCGCCATTGGCTGGAAGCTATGGGGGTGGGACTTACGTGAGTAGAACGCAGTGCCCCAGGGTCAGGGGCAGCCCGGGGGGGGGTCTGCACCCTGTCCGCGCCCGCAGCTCCCACTGGCCGCGATGGAGCCAGCGCTTGTGGTAGGCGCAGCATGCAGAAATCCCCACGGCCACCCGTGTGCCTAGGGGCTGCAGGGTCCTGCTGCCTGCTGTTTCCTAGGAGCCACCCCAAACAGCACTGCTCGGACCCCAGGTGAGTGCTCACCAATGTACACCTCTAGCCCCGAGCCAAAACATCGGGACAAATGTACATCGGTTGGGACGCGGGAAAAACAACTAAATATCGGGACGTCTGGTCACCCGAGGCTAAGTTTTCCACAAGCCTTCTGATCCATACAGCATTATTTATGCTATTACCACAATCGCTTATTTAGAAGTGTATTTTTACATCATACTTAGAAACCTCAGTCACTTTTCCTTTAATACTCAACACGAGAATGACATCTGAAGTGTAAAGCAAAAGAAATGAATGTAGAAATAAATGGTGACAGCGACAGACTTGTTTGGATAACGTTACTAGAACGGCATGCGTCTCTCTTACCTCTTAAGTTCATTTGGTGAGCTGGAGTCCCACTGGATTCATCTTTGCTTTTATAGCAGGAAATGGATGTATCTTTGAAGGTGCACCAGTATTGCTTGTAACCTTTTAGCGTCAGTTTCTTAGGCCTGCCAGACAGGTTGATGATATTACTACATTAGATCTGCAATTCACTTGGGTAACAGTGCTTAGTTTAAGGGACACCACAGGTAGCTGGGCTCTTAAGCTGATCTTCTGTACTTTGAACATGTCTCATATTGAAGTTCTTATCAGGGGCGGCTCCAGGCACCAGCGCACCAAGCGTGTGCCGGGGGCGGCCTGCCGGTCGCCGTGAGGGCGGCAGTCAGGCGGCCTTCGGCGGCATGCCTGCAGGAGGTCCGCTGGTCCTGCGGCTTTGGCGGCGGGTATGCCGAAGACGGGGGACCGGCAGACCTCCCGCAGGCATGCCACCGAAGGCCGCCTGACTGCCGTGCTTGGGGTGGCAAAATACATAGAGCTGCCCCTGGTTCTTATATTCAGAATACGCAGATACGCAGCTTGTCCCTTTGCTTACCTCCCCAACCAAATCTTGCTTCCGCAGGATTTAAAACCCTCACCTTACAATGATGTACAGTAAACAAATTGATGCATGAGTGATCCCACCGGATCAGTAACTGAGTTGCACAATTATACGTACGCTTATTTTCCATTACCCTCTTACAGAGAAGATTTGTTCAAGAAAAATAAAATAAGGTTACTAGCTTGGACTTTTGAATCCAAGTACTTCCATAGGGGACAAGTGTCAGGGTAGCTCCTACTAACAACGCCTATAAAAAGAAGCTTCCATGAATCATGGAAAAAGGTTTTTTCTTCTGTAATAGTAAAAGAAAGTTATTTATTACTTTGAAAGTTAATGCTTTGATATTTAATTAAAAATCACGATGCTTGTTAAACAAAATAGCAGCAGCCAACCATATGTAATCTCTTTTCGGCACCTGATTTCACATGGTTTATTACAGCAGTCTCTCTTGCTTGCCCCTTACAAAGGGGTCGGTCTAGTGAAAGGTTTCGGTTTCCTCTCTGTGGGAGTCATGGATGCTAGCTCCACAACTGGCCACTTCACTCAGCAAATGGCAGCTGGTCCACAGAAGCCCTTCATGATATTGTGTTCCACCAAGCCACAAGGAGATGTGGAAGCAGCCATCCACAGGAGTGAAACCCACAGAATTCTAATCCCCACCCCACTGGATTTTACATTTCACTCCAGTGAATCAAGTACTTTAGTTGCTAATGGGTGAACTTCGAGAAAGGTTTAGGAGGCTCATTCCAGCATAAAACTTCCGATATTTAAAGCACTGATGCACCTATTTTGGCCTCCCACAGCGTACCTGCTTCCCATTTCACCACCCAGCATAGCGCTCATCGACTTTCTGCCTCCTTACGACGACTGGTACCCCCGCCCCCATACTGGGGGGGCACCAGCTGAAGGGGAGGACACATGACCTCCCCACATCTCCTCTCCCCCACCACTCCCAGCCCGGGGGCCCCTGTGCTCTCCCTGCCTCCTCCCCACATTACCTCTGTGTGGGGGGGGGGGGGGGGGGGACAGCAGCTTTTGGGGACAAGAGCCGACTCTGAACATGCCGAGGGGGGCCCCCCTCCGGCTCACTCAGCCACGGTCCTCAGAAACTGAGCCTGGGCAGGGGGCAGCCTGCTACTGCTGTAGCCAGGCACTCTCTCAGTCATCCGGGATGCTGCGCTGCACCGGGGAGCATGGCTGGAAGAGGCTCTGGCCCCGCCCCTTCACCTCCCAGCCCGGAGTTGGCTGCTGGGGGGACCACTTGACTGCTGGGGGAGGGGGGGCGGACTTGACCCTTTGTGACCCTCCCACGAGTCACCAGCTACTTCTCTGCTTCTCCTGCTTCCTCCATTTTAAGGGTAGAGAGCACTAGGGCACTCAATAAGCCGTGGACTGCACTGTTCAATTCCCAACATGTGAAATGTAAAGAGAAAATGCCCAGGAAACAGCAGGGAAACAACGGACTCCTCCTGTCAAGTCTAAAGACTGTAGGGAGTGAGAAGTTCTTGGTACTGGAGGAAGCCTGGAAATGTGGGGGAAGGGTTAGGAGGAAGTCAGGAGGCCCAGCTGTCTCGATGATTTGTTCCCAAACATTTAAATGAAGTTTTGGTTTCGGGAGGAGCAGAGGTCTGGTCTCATTCATATTTTGCCTTCACCAGTTTTCTCCATCCTAAAAAGTTCTAAGACACCACAATAGCCCTGTGTGTGGTTGTGGGAAAGAAGGCTCAGTTTCAAAAAGTTTGCCACCGCCCCCTCAGTTTTCATTTTAAGATGTTCAGCCTCTAGCCAGAGAAGAAGAGCGAGCAGGTTTTTCCATCGTTTGTCTGCGTGCCTTGATCCACGTTTCCCTTTGCAACCCTCATTTTATTCCTTTAACCTGCAAGTGGCAAGGCAGGGCACTTTGGCTACTAAGCTTAGTCATCAGGCTGGTAGGTGTGAGATAAGTCTCTCAAGCCCCAGGGACAACAGTGCTTCTTTCATGAATTAGTATTGCAACTTCTACACTGTAAAACATGCCCGAAGAATGCAAAGGACATGTCCCATCCAAGATAGGGCCAATTTATACACAGAGTCATTTCAATATGTTTCTTATAACATACTGCCTGGCCCCATTTTTTTAAAAATAAAGTTCTCACATACACTCCAGTCTCTTTATAGGTGAGGTGAGTCCTTTACATTTAAGATACAGATGCTCCCTGGGTTACGCAAACCCAACTTACGGAAATTCGCACTTATGGAAAAAGTTCTGTACGCTTTTTTTTTTTTTTTTGCACGTAATTGTCAGAGATACGTTCCCGACTTACGCAAAATTCGACTTATACAAGGCGTTCCGGAATGGAACGCTTGCGTAAGTCGGGGAGCTTCTGTATTCTATTTAGGAAAACAGATGCCTATAGGAACACACCTCGGTTTCAATCTATATCATCTACTGCCTGTTGAGTAGTGGCAGCTTGAGCTGAAGCCATTCTCAGCACCTCAGACACACTTGGCTCTCTCTTTTGTGGAAGGCTAAAGAAACAAAGCCCCGGTTCGTTCAAACTGCAGCAACAAATTTGACTGAAATGCAACTACTTAAAATGAAGCAGATGCTGTAACTCAAGCGAATACAAAGATGATGATTATACCAAGGTCTGGAGAATTTAGGATCCTAGGCCACCCAGTGCTTGGTCTTATAGATTTTTCTAGATTTGTTTAACCTTTCTGTATATTAAAAATTCAATTTAAATATTCACCTCCTCTTTCCCTAGGCACATGGATCCAAGAGAGTCTAGCGAGTCTAACACCATCCAAAAGATAAACGAGGTTTGTCCCACAACTAGAACTCTAGTTAACCAATCAGCTAGCTTCCCAAATAACTGTTAATAAAAAAGGCATAAAGTATGTCAAACTGTATCAAAAACAAAGACTCTCTCTTTTAAAAAGAATTCACATAGCTGGATAGAGACACTAGCCCTGAAACTGTGCTCTAGTAATCAAAATACACCAGAGACCCAGACTGAGTCAGGTACTATAGTAAACTTGATAAATATGCATTACAAGATGGACAAAAACTTTTTCAGTAAACAAATGACAGGTTATGGTTCAAGAAAACAAACCATTACAAAATAAAGGTTAATTACAACCCTGTTCTCACGCAGTTGCTTTTCTGCTGTTCCTAACCCATGAAGTCTCATTGAGATCTATGCAAAGATTCCAGAACTTTCATCATCTCCCTAACACAGTGCATACTAAATTGCAAGAGACGGCCATGACTGCCAAAATATTAGTCAAGACTCAAACATGACTATTCCCAGTTTCCACATACCATGATCCAATTTATAACTAAAAAAGCACTACATGAGCTGGAAGAGGCTCCTTTTGGCAGCCAGAACAGAACAGGCAGACTAGAAGGACGCTTGTTTATTATTCATCTAGTCTCTCAAACCAAGAAAAGCACTTGAGTAAGGTTTCTAGTTTCATGACAGTTCTAATTTTAGGATAGCTTGATTAACTTACTGGCATAACCTAATATAAACATTTCAGCACCAGCTACTGGTGAAGAGTAACCAAAGCATGTCTCCGCCCCCAACTCCAGTGGGATATGGGTGGGAGGATGGGGAGGGGCATGGAGAAATGAAAGACAGCAGTTATACATTTGAAGAATTGAATCACTGTCCTAAAAAAAAATGTAGTAAAGCTATAGCTGAGTCCTTTAAATAACATGAAGTGGCCAGTGTATAGGATAGGTGCAAAATAAAGTGGAAATAAACAGGAAGTTTTAATATCTAGAGCACTGTGATATTTTAGCTAGACTGCAACTATGAAGTCAATGTGTTAGAAGACATTTCACACAAACCCAAGCAATGGCGTGCAGCAAAGAATCCAGACAGCAGGGTAGAAAGGGAATTATGCAGTACTGTCATTATTTATTCATTGACATCAGTTTCACAAGCGCCTCTTCCCATCAGTACTTACTTGAACACTTTAATGTAGTCGGCAAGCTCAGGAATCGAAGTGATGTCACCCTGAAAATAAAAGATCATTCATTTGATTTGTCTGCCAGATACAAGACTCAGTTCTAGGATGGGAGGATCCAAAAACAGGGCACTGGGGACAGTGATTCAGTTTATAGGACAATGCCACGCAATTACTCAAAGGCAATTTCCTCAGTGATGAGGGGGGAAAAAGCTTGATAAAACTTCATTGTCAAATGTCAAGGGCTCACAGATCAGTCTACTTTATTAGACTACAGTTTATTTCACAGACTGAGAAAGAGAAGAAAATTCACTCCAAAGAAGTGCTGCTTTGAAACTCTTTTCTCAACACACAAGTAGTAGGAGACAATTGACTCATTAATATAGGTTTTTAAAAGGTCAGTACTGCACTTGAAATTCTGGAGTTGATTCTGCACACACACAATTGAAGTAGTTTAGGACTGCACTGGTGTTTGAGAATAAGCATAGGTTCTTTATGACTTCACTGCTTTTTCCTTGAATCCGAGCCAAAAAAAATAAAATAAAGGATGCTGCTTTAAAATATCACAGAGGGTTGTTTAATTGCTTTCAAACGGTTTAAAAGGGCAATCTTTCAGTATTTTCACATTTGACTATATCCCTAGAACATATCTATGGATTTCAGATTAACAAAAACAAACAAAATATTCATCCCGAGGCAGATACTAAATGGACAGTCTCAACCAATGTGTCATTTCTAAATTTCTTAATTAATTCTTATCTGGCAGGGTAGGCTCCTCAATATTATGGTTTAAATCACTTTCAGTGGCACTGAAATCTGAAGATTCCTCCTATTAAAAAGCCACTATTTATGTAGCATCTCACAATTTTCTTCTTCCCACTGTACATCCATCAGAAGCAGCACAAGTTAATACTTCTAAAGCTCTGTTATCAATAACGATATACTTTAGCAAGCAAAAAAAATCCATGTTAACTTCAAAGATCACTATAAATAGTTTAAAAATATACTTAAAATGGCTGCTAAAAGAGAAAAATAAAACAAAATCTGAAGGTTTCGGTCTTTTATGTCTTGAAAAGGTTAGAACATAAACACGTGAATTCAGACCCGGCATAAGTGTGTGATGCTCCACTGACTGGAGTTCCTCCTCTGAAGGAAGATGCCGATCTTGAAAGGTTTAGGTATTTGGCCTTAATTCTTCTTTCACAGTGCTGTTCTATGGAAGAGCCATATTACTACAATATTACTGTGTTTCAGAAGTTTTATAATTTATATTTTTGGCACTGTAAAGCTTTGTTCATTAACTAAGGAATAGTGGAAGAAAAACTAAATCTATTCAGAACTGAGTATTTTTTAAGCAAGTAGAAGAAACAGAAATTCATGTATTTCATTTGAGTTGTCCTTGACACTGCTGTATTTCACACGTATAATGGCTCAAGTTTTAGTGAGGCCCTACTTCGCCCAGTTTTCCAGCTGGGTAAGCTAAAGTTTAAAGAGGCCACTGTGACTCGCTTGTGGTCACACAGGCAACCTGTGGTTCATACTGGATTAGAATCTAATAATCTTCATGCCTCACAGTTTGTTGCTATAGCCACAAATGTATTGTTATACTTGGTTTCTACAGGAGGATCTTTATATGCTAGTTGACTGGGCAACATTATGACGGGTAACATTCGGTGTAAAGGGATACACATTAGAACAAACAACTTGAGCTATTGATGCATGTCAATGGGTTCTAAATTAACTGTAAATACTCAGGACAGAGAAAGGAGGTATCTGAACAGCTCAGTGAAATCATCTGCTCAATAACAGTGTTGGTCAAAGAGTATTATATTGCATTAAGGGTTAGAGCACAATGCCCAAAAATACTACACCTTCACACTACATGGCAACCCTATGCTTAGTTCTAATCAACCCTTCTTATATCCAGTACAGCAGAAACAGTGTCCAGGGAGGGGCAGCAAAAACGATCAGAGGCATGGAAAAGATTTCCAGCTGAGGAACGATTACAAAGATTAGGCCTATTTAGTGCAGAGAGGAGACAAATAAGAAGAGACCAAAGAAGGAATGTTGCTTCATCAGCAAACTTCCTATAGGACCACTGTTAAGTCTGCCAGATCACAAGCATTTATTCAACTTTAAGAAATCATTAACTCTTACCAGAGTCGTTGATGTTTTACCACCTTCTAAAGTAATTTCCAAATCAGACAGGGCAGCGTCAACTTCATCAACTTCTTTGTCACTGTTGTTCAAGTGATTTTCTGATGACATGATTGATAGTTTGTTGATGTGGTACTGAAACACAAAAGTTAGAGACCTTGTTGATTTTAAATACACTGTACTTAAATTTAACAGAATAATAAAACACTTATCTGACCTAGCAGAAATCTCACTATTGTCACATTCATTGTCATCCACTTAAATAGCTGTAAGGAAAAAACAAAAAGAAAACCATGGTACAATAGGGGAGCCCCAGGGATCACACTTTGCATGACCACAGCAACAACATTCGGAGAAGAGGCTGGCAATCCATTTTAGATGAGTGCTATGGTGTTCTACATTACAGTAACCAGAAGATAATACAGCTATGTTATTGCCCTATGCTCCCATTTAAAACATTATACTACAAGCACAACTGCACAAACTTCCATAGACTCTACTGGGCAAACAATGGACTAGTCAGTTACAAAAACAGGCTACATTCTATCACCAGTACAACAGACTTTACAGATGGAGGTCTGAAGCACAGAGCTTACGGGTGGGATTTCTAAAGCATGCTCCGCATTGGCCTAGCTCAGCTCCCACTGCAGTCAATAGGAGATTTACTATTAACTTCAGTGGGAGCAGAGTCAGGCCAATGCTAAGTGCTTTTGAAAATTCCACCGGAAGTGACTTGGCCAGGATCACAGGGAAACCATGACTGAGTCAGAAACTGAACCCAATCCAGGGTCTTAATCACAAACCCATCCTTCCCTACTCAGTTTATAGTACGTGAATGACATAGTTGGCTCTACACAGGTTTGGGTCCAGACAACATGGTTAACGTGTGGCAGACGACGGCATAAAGCTCTTTGTGTAACCATAAAACACTTTGCTGTATGGTGCTAATGAAACTAATCTGGTTGATCCTCATCCCTTCTAGCTTTCCGTGTGACAGAACATCTCAGAATGCACTGCTTCAAGTGCTGCTCTGTGAATTCTGGGAGCTCTATCTCCCAGGCTGTACGGGATGGCAACCAGATTGCTTGTCCCAGTTTATTTTGGGAAAAGCTCAACTAGATTGTGTGATAACTGTGAACATACAAGCCCAGCTGACATGTGACTTTGTTGTGAAAAGGCTGCTGTGCAGACACCTCAAACATGGACTTTGTAATAGGGTCCAATGAGTAAAGCATGACCTAGTTACAAACCAGAGTTGTACTCAGTGTAGACACAGGCACCTCTCAACTCTTGTTTTAGTCTTCTCTGGATTTTGCAGGACAGACATAACCAAAAAACCCCAAACGCCAACCTAATAATCTATTTTAGGCTACTACAAAGTTCATCCAATTACTCATTCTATACCAGAAAGGTGCAATGGGAAATGCAAACTTGAAGTGCAAATGGCTGGTCTTATCACATTATTACATACTTCCCAAACAAATATTGGGGCACAGGGTGGAAACTAGTCTCTTCCATTCCTCTTTGTCATTTGTTGCTGCTTCCATCTGCTCTAAGGTGTTGAGAGATCAACTGTTCTGCCCTCCCTGCTAGGGGTCTTAGTTTTCTCTTCGGCACCCTTGTTTCTTCACATCAGTTGGTTTCCACTTGACAGCCTCACGGGGAATCTGTGGGTTAGCATCCACAGTGCATGCCTCAAATATGTCCAGCAATTCCTGAAGAGCTGCCGATTGGTGATTTCTCAGCTCTCTCCAATGATGATGAAGTCTTTCCAACAGTGTCCAGAATCTTTTCTAGGCACTTATTTTCAAAGGAATCTGGTTTACTATCTAATATTTTGGTAGATCTCCAGCTCTCACAGCCATATGCTAGCACTGAGATTATGTTTACATTAAAAATCCTTGGTTATGTGCTAGCGCTGTATATCTTTGATTTGCATATCTTGCGGAGTCTAATAAATGCTGGGGGTGCCTTTCCTATCCTTGATGTCACTTCCTTCTTGAGGTCTCCTATAGCCAATATGATGCTGGCCAGGTATGTAAACTGTTCTATTTTCTTGATATTTGTGTCTTCTAATTTTATATTACTGCTTGATGCCTGGGTTTCAAGGATGTTTGTTTTAGCATAATTAGTTTTGAGCCCTACTTGGCCTGCTATTTTTGCCATATTGTCTGTGTAATTTGGTGGGGGGGGGTGTGTGTCATTCAGTTGCACAATATCAGCAGCAAAGTCTTGGTTTCCTAAGTATTTGCCACCTACCCACACTATACCAGTGTTTGTTATAATAATGAAGTGTGTTAGCAATACAAAAACAATGGCTGGGATTGCCATTTCAGCAACCGCTACTATCTAAAATTCCTTCTTTGTATTGTCTTGCAATAAAAGCAGCACTGTGCACATTCAGAAAAGCATTCATGCTCCCTTAAAGAGAGTGGCATAGAAACAACATTCAGATCTAAAACAAATCTACCATACTAGAAGCAATTCTTCAAAGCAGTTAATGGATCAGCTGCATTAGAGACTGCATCTCCAGCTATGTAGCTCCAAGATGGTTGCGCGCCTCTGGGTCAATAGAGATCACAGAGCCCAGCAGAAAGCACACAAAGCATCTCAGCTGAGGGGATCTGGTTGTGGAATGAACTTCCAAAGGAGCATTGACAAATCCAGAGTCTAACCAGCTTCAGGAAATGTTGCAAAATCTATTTGATAAAGTTTTTTTTTTTTTTTTAATCATAACCAGAATGGCATTCATAGCATGATCTGCTCCCTCTTTTACCGCACCAGAAAAAACAAACAAAAAATCCTACACCCCTAAGCAGAGCCTTCTATAACCTGAGGAAGAACGAGAGCCAGAAATTCCTTGAAGTCCACTAGGGACTTTGCTGCTGCCAATCTATTTTATGCAGCAGGCACTCCGGCAGTAGGGTAATGGGCAGCAGTACAAAACCCTAAAATAGAAGTGATCGTTCGAGGGGAGAGCTATTTTCTCTGGTGTTCATTCAATAAGTATTTTTGAAGGCAGAAACTTGTGACTAAGTATTATAATCCAGAAAGGATAGAATTGCCACAGCAATACCACAATTAAAATCTACAAAGCTGAAACTGTTAATGTCACAGGGGATGTCAAACATCATGCATCTTGGGTTGCTCTTACAGGGAAACTGGAGGACGAACTTTTACATTCTTGCTTTCTTTATTCTTTTTTGCAAAATGACCGCTATGCGTTGAAATCCATATAGCCCCGGATCTGCTAGGCCAGGGATGTTTCTGCATGGGTGAGGAGGAGAGAAGCAGCCTGACTGCCAGACAGACTTGAGACCACACTTAGACTCGGTTTACAATCAGTCTTATGGAAATGAATGGTAAAAGCATTCACAGGTGTATTACCTATGCCAAATTTGCACATAATATTCTGCACAACAGATAAATAAATAGTTCTAGGAAACCCACGGATTATCACCAGCTGTTCTAGGGGCAAAGAGCCAGAAACATACAGTTCAGTAACCTAATGTACTTACTTGTATTTTTTTTAAAAGGCAAAAATAAGAGTCAAGATAGATACAAACAACTTTGGGGAAAATAATCTAAATTCCTTTTCATGTGAAGTAATATGAAGCAAATATTTAAATTACCTAAAAAGTTTAAGTAAACACTAGAGAATAGGAAGCCAGCCAAGTTTCATTAGAACAGAAAGTTCAGCTTCCTGACAAAGATAGAGCAAGGCTTTTAATGAACTAGTTGCAATGCAGTTTAGCTTCAATCCACCCCTTGATTTAAAGCCTATAGAAGGCTACAAAATCGCAACTGAGTTCAATTAAAAAAAAAAAAAAAAAAAGCCTCAGTCTCTTACCTGCAATGCTGCGAACATCATCATTTCTTCTTCCGTACATTCTATTTCTTCTAAAAGAATAGCCCATTTAGATTGCTCATAAAGCTGGTTGATTCGGATTGCATCGTACTATAGTGAAACACAAAAACACACACCACACACATATAAAGCACCTGCAAAAGGCGGCCTGGGGCCCTTTGCACTTCAAACATATCTAATTAAAAGGGAATAAACATCACAAGACTTATTTTTACATCCAAATTTCTACTTGAGATTTAAATGCTAAACCACTTTGACACTGAAACAACCCAAATTCCCTTAACAGATGCTCAGGCAACCACCTGATTTTGTTCATTTGGCAGAGTCTTGATGTGTAAACAAACAGATTCAAATGATACATACAATGTAAGACACAGGATCACATTTTGAAAGACTGGCAGCTGAGCAGTTGCCCATACAAATGGGCATGCAGGCATTCTGAATGCAGACACTGGTCTCCACTTTTTGAACGCTTGGCCATATGCACAAGACAGAAATAACTCAGTACCTTTGGATTCAAGTCAAAGAAGTTGTAGTACTTGAACCGGAGCAGTAAGGCCTCATTTTCTTTCACATCTTGTTCCATGAGCGATCTCGACGAATCCAGCCATCTGCAAGTTGTCAACAATAGATAACAAAAAAGGGTCTGGTTGAGTCTTTGTAACCGTTTTAAGAATGCAGCTTAAGTTTTTAATATATGTCTTTAACTCACCCTTGGTTGATCTTGGCTTTATCGAGAAGTGCTTGTGGCTTGTACATTTTTGCTAAGATTTCTGGGGATGTAATTGGCTGGCTGACAGCAAGTATACCCGGATTCCCTTCTGATAAAGCACTATCTCCAAACCAAGCTGAAGTTGGAGACAGAGGGCTTCCATCGTGAGAATCATAGGTGGGCGTCATGGTTTTGCTATAAAGTCCTGGACTTGAATATATGCTTCCTAACAGAACAGGAATAAACATGTGACGTTAGCTTGTGTTCTGTACACTCAATGCAAAACGAATACAGTAAATAGATTTTAAAAATCCTGTGACTTAAAAAAAACCCCGGACACTGCAATGCTGGTTTTCCTATGAAAAGCTAAACTATTTCTATCTGTCTTGATAAACAAGACAGATAGAAAGTTCACTTTACATTTAACCCATGTGAAAATTGTCAGAAATCCACCCTTAGGGGTATGAACTGTGCCTGCTTATGTTTCTACAGCACCTAGCACATTGGGGGTACTACTGGAGACAATAATCGTAGGTAATCTGTTGCTTATGAATTTTGAAAGTCAAAGTTTAGAGGAGTAGGAAAATAAGGAGACAGCCAAAGAAATCACAGGAGACGGGGACAAAAGTCCTAATGAGGTGGGGCTCACCTTTCACTGGGCCGATGTAAAGAACATCAGTGCCTACAGAGAAGGAAAGAAAGGAAGTGAGAAGGCAAGAGGGAGACAATGAGAGAAGTCAGAAACAAAAGGACAGAAGGTGAAAAACATGCACAACTGTAAAAGACTTAGAATATTCTGGTTACGTTATGTCATATTCATTTGTTTTCACAAGTTGGACTTGAAACCAAAACTACCCTGTTTAAACCATGCCCTAATTAAGCCAATTTTGACAGTCTCCATACATGTGAGATGTATCAGTAAGAGTAGCTGTTGCTATCTCCTGACTGAACTTTAAAATGTGCTGCTTACTCTTCAGAACAGTGTGTGGTCGCCTAGCCTTAAGACCTGCCTTTTAAAAATAGCTGATAATTATTCCATTGAGTCTGGTAAATTTTTCAAGCCCACAAATTCTATTTGAGGGAAGTTTTCAATAACCCTGGGAGTGGCGTATGGGTCATTCACCACAGTTTTGATATTTTGACTCTTCACATCTGTGTAACAAATTATGAAAGTCTGTTAGGTCTGATCATCACTTGCTCTCTTCAGTGGCGATCAATACAAACACACACAGTGGGAAAAGTGCACATTGGAACAAAGGTGTAAACCTGGGAATGATATATTTAAACTGATTCTTTGTCTTAAAACTAGAGAAAATTTGGATATACAAAAAGCTTTATTTTTATTTATTTATTTATTAATAAAATGGCTTTGATTATACACCAATGGCCTGGATTCTCTGAACTCCGTAATGACAATCTGAACAGTTTATTGAACTGCCGAGAGACCGGGAGTTAAGATTTCTCAACGTGACTGCAAATTGTCTTGCCTCTTTCGCCAGCATTAAGTGCAGTCGAGTCCAGCTACCCAGATGCAAAGCAGTTCCTATTTAGTAGTTTTCAAGATACTTGTTCATGTTGCCACAGTGTGTTCTGATCATCTCAGCTGTTTTTGAAAGGGAAGAAATATGCAGTTCATCTGTATTCTTTGCCTTTCTCCAATCCTTGGCATATCTCAAAAAAGCAGAATTTTAAATAAACCAACAAGTCACTCTGTAAAGGCTGCTTATTGTCACTTGAAAATGTGCGAGTCAGATTATGTGTGTATTAAGTGGGGTTTTTTTTGTTTTTTGGTAGAAAACAGTAAATCTGACATGCATATTCCTCCAAAGTGTGTAGTATTTGGCAGGTTTGAGCTCAGCATGAAAGCTGCTATATAAAACAATTAGACTTTTCAGCCAAGTCCCAGCAAGAGCAGAGAGAAATTGAGTCTTTTGGTTCAACTATTTGAGTTAAGACTTCTGGTTCTTGCAGAACTTTCAACAGTACATGGAAGGGTTTTCTCTCACTGCACTTTCAGGCAAATCTGATACTTGGATAAAAAATACTCTCTCCTTATTGTCGTTCTAGAGAATGTTCATAAATAAAAGGACAATGTTTTGGCAGGCTGGCTTTCATCACGGCACACAGACCAAATGAAGTCCCAACTTCAGAATATTATTTATGTTGCAATTACAGGCATCAATCCTCAGGGGGTTTATTTGGGAAAAAAATATCTCCTTCTAAAAGAGTGACAAAGCTGTAGAATTTAAGGGTCAGCTTAAGCAGCTCCCTGAAAAGTTAAACAACAAAACATTCCTACCTGTTTAAAAGCAGGATGTCAAGAGTACAGAGGTTACTTTATTCATTCATTTTGTGAGTTGGAGGGGGGAGACTTTTTTGCAAGGTGGAGATGGATGGAGAAAGGGCAAGAGTGAAGAAATGAAAGGAGAGAGAAATGAGAGATTGGATTTGTATTAAAACAATGTCTATTTCAGTCTTCAGTTAGGTCATTCATTCATATTGCAAGATGCTTTCCTCAATTCAAAGCAGTTGGTCCAGAATTCTTTAAAAAGCTATTCTGTGTACTCCAAATCCAGCTGTCACAGTACTGTCCTTTCTTTAATTCATCAGTGTAAAATACCTGCTCTTCAGAATAAACTTTTCTTACTTAAGATATGCAACTGGCCCCTATGTTAGATTCAGGGAAAAAGGGTGGTTTTCCTTTTAAAAAGGAAACAAAGTTTTCTAGCTCAAAAGGTTGCAAAGGAAAGATTCCAAATGTGAAAAGGAGGAAACTGACGTAGAGCTGGCTTCCCAAGTCTGCAGATATCTGGAAATAACTGAGAAGTAAACTGTCTCCATTTCTCTCACTGAGGTATTCCTTTTAATTACCACACTAAGACCCAGATTTTCAAAACTGAGGTACAACAACTACACACCAACATAGCACCGGCATGGACAGCGCTTAGATAGCTGTAACTTGCATTGCTCCGGGGGGTGTCTTTTTCACACCCGAGTGATGCAAGTTAAATCGACTTAAGCGGTAGTATAGATCTACCCACTGTTTTTCTTGTCTGAGGATTAAATTCCATTATTAGCTCTTTATTGCTTCTATACAGATAGCCCAATGGTCATTCTCTGTTCACTGTTTTTCATGCCTTCTTTTAAAAGTATTACCATTGTGAATGTAGTTTCGTAAGGCTACCCTCATGCTCTAGGCACTCAATTAAACCAGATTCAAAGAGCTTCTACGGTCAGAAGAATGATTGTGTAAAATCAGTGCCATCTAATTTAGCAGATCCACACTCTGTACTCAGTCACATCCCCTTGATTTCTGTCACACGTACATCCTAACTACTACTATCTGTGCGGGGGAGGAGATCCTGCTACAGCAGAGTGAGCCAGAGTCTTTTCATGCCTGCAAATGCCATGGACTTCAATGGAATCAGACACCGGCCAACACTGACCACTGGAGAAAATCCCATGTTAAAATGTCTCAAGCAATCAGTTCTCCGCTGCTCTTAGGAAAATATTCCCAATCTAAAGCCTTGCCTTCACTAGGAAAAAAAGGTGTGTGTCTTAACACATGCTAAAACCTTAGTGTAGACAAGGCAGTTTGTTAGTTTTAATACAGTAGCTGGCTGAAAGGAAACCATAATGGGGAGTTCAGGTTTACCTTGACCAACTACCACAAATTAAAGCTACAAACTTGTGTTGTTTACACTAGGATATTGTTCACCAATGTGTGCTAGAAATACACCTTCTTAAAATACATCACCATCAGGTTTACACATTTGTTCCAATGTGCAATACAAATATACACACCGGGAAGCGTGCTTACTGCTGGAGCGAGTGTGTGCAGATATTCATCGGATTGCTGCCTAAGAGGCAAGCCTTGTGCTCGTCTTCCTCCCTTCCCGCTTTTTTGGCGGGCATGGAAGAGCCTTGAGAGTAGAGCTGTCGGTGGAGTGGGATATTGTTGGATACTGGGAACCTGCATAGGGGATTTACACTCAAAGCCTGCCACAGAATCGCGGCTCCTAGATGATCCTTTCTCAAAAGGCTCCTAGAATGCAGAAGGACCAGGGCATCAGAAATTACATGGAAAAGCTGGCTGCATCCCTTGTTGGAACGGAAAACTGAGAAAAGAAACTACCTTGCGGCTGCAATAGCAACAGCAGCAGCAGCTGTGGTACAGCTCTACTGCCACACCAGAGCCTAGGGAATGATTGCATTCCTTTTCTCCCTAGCTCAGAACCTGGGCTTGGACACCATCTGCCCTTAAGGGATTACAATATATATAAAATTGCATCCACACGCACGGGCGAGGACACACACACAGAACGCATTAAGGTTGCAAAGTCAAGCACTCAAATAGTAGGAAATACAATTCAATTTTTCCGTGCAACCTATTTCACTATTTCTTCCTGCCTCCGCGCATCCCTGCCTCCTGCTGAATCCACGTTTAAACAGAAAAATGAGAATGACAAATGTGAATGATAAATGGCAACTGTTTAAGAACATTTTGCTAGGTGCCCAAAAAACAAACCTGGCTAAGGGAAGTGAGAGCAGCAATAATAAAAATTATATCTGTAAGACACAGAAAAAAGGGGAAATTGATAGCAATTAATGTAAATTAGAAGTTAGAAATTATTTTGTACAAAAGAACACAGAGAATCTATGGCCAGTAGAGTTAAGGACAGTAAGAAAGAGGGTTTTGTGTTTTGTTTTTGCTTTTGTTTGATTGTTTTTTAAAGCAGAAGAGGAACAAAAGGAACCCTGCGAATGGCACTGGTCCATTATTAGATGGAAATGGTAGAGCTATCGATAATAATGCAGAAGAGGCAGACGGGTTCAATAAATATTTTTGTTTTGAATTTGGAAAAAAGCCAGATGTACCAGCCAGGATGAAATATTTTCCATTCCAACTGTAACTAACGAGGATGTTAAACAGCGCCTACCAAAGTTAGACATCTTTAAGTCAGCAGAGTTGGATAACTTGCATCCAAGAGTTTTAAAAGAGCTAGCCAAGAAACTCTGGACCATTCATGTTAATTTTCAGTAAGTCTTGCAACACTAGGGAAGCTCGAAAGGACTGTGAGAAAGCTAATGTTGTACCAATATTTTAAAAGGGTAAATGGGATGACCTGGGTAATTATAGGACTCTGAGCCTGACTTTGATCCCAGACAAAATAATGGAACAGCTGATATGGAACTCTATTAATAAAGAATTAGAAGAAGAGGATAATATAATTAGTGCCAATCAACATGAGTTTATGTAAAACAGATCTTGTCAAACTATCATTTTGATAGGATTACAAGTTTGGTTGATGTTAAACTTAAGACTTCTACAAGGCATTTGATTGGGTTCTGCACGACATTTTGATTAAGAAACTATAACATACAAAGTCAGCATGGCACAGAGGTCTCAAAATGAAATTATAAATAAGGAATCATTGAAGGGGTGTGTTTCTCTTGAAGTCCCATACGGATCAGTTCATGGCCCTATGTTATATAATATTTTTATTAATGACCTGGAAGAAAACAAAAGCAATAATAAAGTTTGCAGATGACAGATTGTGGGAGTGGTAAATAATGAAGACGACGTGTGACTGATAAAGAGTAATCTGGATTGCATGGCAAGTTAGGTATAATCCAACAATATACATTTCAATGTAGCCATAATGTAAGGTCATACATCTAGGAACAAACAATGAAGCCATACAAAGCAGGGGAGGGATCCTATCCTGGAAAGCAGTGATTCTGAAAAAGACTTAGGGATCATTGTGGATACCTAGCTAACAATGGGTTCCCAGTGCGACACTGTGGGTAGAAGGGCTAATGCGATCCTTCGATGCATAAAGAGGGGAATTTCAAATAGGAGTAGGGAGGTTATATTACTTCTGTCTCCAGAGCAGGGTCTGAATAGTGGGCAGTAAATAAGGAATTCACAGACTCGGACTTTTATGGCCAGAAGGCCCTTTGTGTTCATCTAGTCTAATCTCCTGCATCACACAGGCAGTAGGACTTCCCTGAATTAATTTCTGCCTCACGTCCAACAGCTGTGGTTGAACTAGAGCATATTTTTAAGGGCTGGTCTACAGAGCACTGCAGTGTGGTCTATGAGGGTGTGAATGTGCAGCGCCCTAATGTGTGGCGCTGTAACTGCCCTATGAACGAATGAAAATATACCTAGTTGGTATTGAATGTAGTCCTGTAGGACTGTATTAACACACACTAGGTACCTTTTCATTCTCACCAGCAGGATCTACACGGGGCAGTTATGAGTGAAGCACATGAGAGCGCTCTACAGCTAACACCCTATAGAACCACACTGTGGGGCCATGCAGACAAGCGCTTAGAAAAACATCCAGTGTTGATCTTAAAATTTCCAGTGATCCATCACAACCCATGGTAAGTTGTTCCAATGTTTAAATTACCCACACTGTTAAAAATGTGCACCTTATTTCTACTCTGAATTTGTCTAGTTTCAACTTCCAGCCATAGGAGCTTGTTATTCCGTCCTCTGCTATATCGAAGAGCCCTGCATCAAATTTCTGTTCCCAATGCAGGTACTTAAATATGGGAATCAAATCACCCCTTAACCTTCTATTTGGTAAGCAGAATAGAGTGAGTTCCTTGAGTCTCTCACTGTCAGGCCTGGTTTCCAGTCCTTTAATCATTCCCATGGCTTTTCTCTAAACCCTCTGCAATTTTTCAGCATCTTTCTTGAAGTGTAGACACCAGAACTGAACATGGTATTTCAGTAGTGGTCACGCTAGTGCCAAATACAGAACTGTTAGTTTCCACACAGGATTGTCTATTGTGCTCATCACTAGAGTCTCAGCGCTTTGCAAACATTAATTTATTTTCACAACGCCCCATGAGATAAGGGGGATACTAACCCTGTTTTACAGATGGGGAATGGAGGCACAGAGAGACTAAGGTAAAAAGTATACACTATGTCACAGTTACTGGGCGAACTGCACCTCTGACACCTCCTGATTTATGTTCCCTGTAAACCGTGCAACAGGCTCTCAAGGGCCACGCAGGCAAGTGGGGAGAGAAGCCCCTCCCCCAGTCTGGCCCAGCCCCGCCGGAGCTGCCATGGCTGGGTGAGAGGTGCCCCGCCCAACCTGCTGCAGAGAGAGGGCTGGGGGGAGTCCTCTCTCCCCACCACAGCCCTGGGACAGCCTGGACCCAACCCCCCCATCCCCAGTCCCACCCCAGAACCTGCACCCCAACCCTCTGCCCCAGTCCTGAGCCCCCTCCCACACCCCTAACCCCTCAACCCAGGCCCCACCTCAGAGCCTTCACCCCTAGCCGGAGCCCTTACCTTCTGCACTCCAACCCTCTGCCCTGAGCCCCCTCCGACACTCCGAACCCCTCGGCCCCACCCCCACCACACATCACCTCCATATTGGCGCACATAAAATTCATTCCGCACATGGACGTAAAAAATTAGAGGAAACACTGCTCCTAATCTATCCCGCTCAGGATCAAGCTGTTACCACCATCTTGGGGCAGGGGGAGAGAAGAGAAATCACATGAATCCCTCCACATCCAGACTGGGCCCTGGGTTGCAGTCGCCTGGAATTAACCTATCACCTCAGCAGGTGTGACCTAGGCTCAGATCTTGCAGTTCTATCCCTTCTGAGATCCAAAGGCAATGATCAATACAGGGACCAGACAGCTTCCTTAAAGCAAAGTATTATTTATTTTTAGATTAAAGACATTTCAGCAAAAAGATCTCTTAAAACCAATAAAGCAGACTGTACACACATATAGCTTTTCCTTAAGGCTTACCATTCCCTGGCTCCACTTCTTTAGACACCCTCCACAGAGTCTCTCCTCTCTCTAGAGACAGTAGCTGACAAGTAACCCAGCCTCCCTCAGAAGTGCTTTTTAATCCTTTAGTGTTCTTTTCATCTCCCAGTGCCCATCATAGAGAAACAAGGTTTGCAACGCCTTGGAGACAATTACTGAAGGTAACCGCTTGCCTCATTGTCTTTCAAGAGTATACTAAGGTGTCCTTATTTAGCTCTACTAAGTTGCTTTTCTGCTTGCTTTTCCCATGGCCTCCTATTAAGCTAGATCAATATACTCAGAGAGGAAATTCTAACCAACCACCACAGCTATACAGTAACTACACCTCAGTGACCAGTTCACATCAATGTCAGTAAAACGATTACACATCAGCATTCATAGGTTAATATATAGCAATGACACTGGGGAGGGGAAAGAGAGCAATTCCACGTCTGTCACATGCTAATTTGGGGCACCCAATCTGAGACACCGAAAACCTGATTTTTCAGGGTATGTAGTATTACAGAACACTGTATATGTTCAAAGCATTGCTCCCACTGACTTCAGTTACAGTTATGAATGCTCAGCACTCCTGCAAATCAGACACCCAGAATAGGTGTAAGGCACCCAGAGAAAGGCACCCAAAAAATGAGGAACACACAGCTAGTGGCTACCTGTGAAAAGTTTGGTTTAAGTGACTTGCCTATAGCATCACACGGAAATTCTGTGACAGAGGCAGGCATAGAACTCAATTGCCCAGAGCAACATTCAACTGCCTTAACTACTTACCCATCCTTTCTCTTCCTGCAACCCCCTGCCTCATTCACCTTACAAATTCTGCAACAAATGAGACAGCGATCCTTCAGACAACTGACTCTACAACTCTGAGCTTAGGCCTGCCTGTCCCAGCAGTTGCAATGGGTATACATCCCATTGCCAGGGATACGCTGTGCACTGAATGAAACAGGTTTCAGAGTAGCAGCCGTGCTAGTCTGTATCCACAAAAAGAACAGGAGTACTTGTGGCACCTTAGAGACTAACAAATTTATTAGAGCATAAGCTTTCGTGGGCTACAACCCACTTCTTCAGATGCATATATCATCCGAATGAAACAGGGCTCCTGTGGAAGAGAGACTGTGTGATCACGTAACTAAAGATAGTATCGTAATGTATCTGCACAAAGGGGTAAATTAAGGTTACCCAGGCAACCTTAGTTCTGGCATTTCCTAACTTCTGAGTGCTTGACTTTGCATTCTTAATGTATTATTTCCTTTCTTCAAAAAAGCATTCCGTTGTGTGTCATCATATTGACACCCACAAGGGATATCAGCAGGGTTGGAATTTTTAGATCCACCACACAGACCTTGGCTCTTGTGCTAATGGCATAACTAACAGCAGTACCAGCTTGTAATCATCTATGTGCACCAGCAGTAGAAAGGGGTGAGACTCTTTGCCAGAGGATTTCATAGATACTTACTGACTGCAGAGGAACAGTGAGATTCAGCGATTGTGGGTTTTATTTCAAGCTCTGTAGTGGAGTGTAGTCTAGTAGGCACAGACTCTTCTGCCCATTTTCTCTCCCTCTCGCCAATCTCCAATCATCCCCTTGTTCCTCATCCTCGCTGACTCTGAGTCCCAGTCTCCCTCCCCCAGACACCTCGTTCAATATCTCAGTGCCTCCTCCAACTCCAGCTCCTTGTCCCACTCTCTGTGCCTAGCCACTCCCTGCACCCTGGCTCCCTGTAAGATCTGGCTCCCCTCCCTCCTAACCCACTGATACCCAGTCTCAGTCTCCTTGTCCAGCCAGTAAGTGTCTCATCCTCTGGTTCTCAGTTCCCCTCTTCAACTCCCGCTAACCTCCAGTCTGGGTATTCCCAGGCTCCTAAATCTACTCTCTCCCTCACTGGCTCTGGTCCCCCCCTCAATTCGAATCAGGTGGCTTCCTCTTCTTCGCTGACTGGGTGTGAACAAAAGGGGGGCATTAAGAGCAAAGAGACAAGCTCTCTGCTCTCATTTTCTGTGTCTGGACCCACCACAGTCGAACTGCTGGGAATTTCAACTACACGGAAGTTCTGCTTAGTCCTCTGCAGCACTGCCTGAAACATGCCCAGTGTGAATAGAAACTTCAGGGAATTAAGCTGCAAAGCTCTAGCAAGTTGCTACTGAATATGTCGGAACTGATTTTTCAAATGCTTGTAAGTAGGACAAATTTGAGCAGATTTTCTCAGGGATGACAAGAAGCACAGTCCTCACAAGGCCATAACCTCTGCCAAATTTCAAGTTCCTGCTCCAAATCATGGGAGGCGCTAGAGTTTCCTCTATAATAAATGTCGGGCAACCTTAGATAGCAGCAGCACTATCAGCTTTGCCTACAATGATCTGCCTGTAAGTCCAGCATCTACTGGTCAGGGTATCTCAATGTGCAGAATGTACCTCTGTAAATCCGTAAGCACAGAGATAGGCATGACCTGAAATGTTTACTCATGTCACGTTACTACTCAATAGCACAGAAATGGTATCACAGTGCAGTACCAGGGCAAACTGAACAACAACTGTTAATTACGGTGAGGTTATTCAAAGTTAAATATATGCAATTTCTATTTAATGGGATAGAAATTTACAGTTAAATGCATTTAACTAAATGCATTTCAGCAAACAAACATAGGTTCATACGCTGAACTAAAGGCAGCAATTAAAGATGCAGAGATGCCTTAACTCTACACCAGACCTGGGTAGCTAATCGCTTTGGAGCGAAGGGGAGGAAACAAACTATTTTCACTTGATTCCCTTGCTAGTCCAGAATCATTGGTGGTTCGGATACTGTCAGTGTTATGTCCACCTCTGGTATTTTAAGACCAATTAAGAAAGATGTGACAAGTGTAACTTCTTGTCTCCACTTCCCTTCCTTTGCTTGATTAATAAGCAACATCTTTAGAAGACATGCAGTTCTGAAATATGCAGAGAGCTAGAATGTTCTGCTGAAAGTGTTTGTAAAGGTCCATTCTAGTTTAAGGTTCTCATGACTGGTGCAATATTCTCCTTCAGCTACTGGATTTACACCACCACCAAGGTGAAAGCAGATCTGATGAACAACAGTTCAATTTTTCAAACAGACTAAGTCTGGCTCAATTTACCACTCATAGTACGTATACTTTCTCTGTAGTGGCATTGTTCTGTTTCTGTAAGCCACTGTTCAAACAATCTACCAGATATGCAAACTATTCCACCATTAGAAATTATACAATGAACAAAGAACATGAGGTTACTTTTAATATTAAAAGTCTGAAACTTGTGCCTTTATATAAGGAATACTAATACAAGTAAAACCCTTTCAAGCTTTATGGAATCTGCTTATAATAGAGAACACCCATTGTTCAGCCTTCCATAATTCGTACAAAGACATAATTCCTGCAGTAACACAGTGACAAAGCCAACATGTAAGTCATTCTATATCCAAGTGCAGCCAGGTATTTGTGATAATATGGGACAAGAAAAAGCTTAGAAATTAAGAAAACACATCAGGAACATACCCTAGACCAGGGGTGGCCAACCTGAGCCTGAGAAGGAGCCAGAATTTACCAATGTGCATTGCCAAAGAGCCACAGTAATACGTCAGCAGCCCCCCATCAGTTCCCTCCGCCCCTGCTCCCAGCGCCTCCCATCCACCGGCAGCCCCACCAATCAGCCGTTTTGTGGCGTGCAGGAGGCTCTGGGGGGGAGAGGGGAGGAGCGAGGGCACTGCAGGCTCAGGGGAGGGAGCGGGAAGAGGTGGAGTGGGGGCAGGGCCTGTGGCAGAGCCAGGGGCTGAGCAGTGAGCCCCTCCCGGCACAATGGAAAGTTGGTGCCTGTAGCTCCAGCCCTGGAGTCGGTGCCTGTACAAGGAGCCACATATTAACTTCTGAAGAGCCGCATGTGGCTCCGGAGCCAGAGGTTGGCCACCCCTGCCCTAGACACTAAAAGAATCAGGCTCAACTTAAAAAAAAAAAATTGGCATTGTTCTATTTTACATATGTAAAAGCATTTAGAATTCATTCATAGAACGATTACTAAATACTATATAGCTCTCAGATGACTTCTGCAAAGTTTATTTGCAATACATTTCTTGTGCAGGCATCAATGGATTAGGGGTGACCAATACATCTTTCCCTTTAACATCTGCTTCAATATAACTACTTGACCTTCCCTCCCCCTTCCTCTTGCTCTTTTCCCTTCCCAGCCACCTTCACCCAAATAACGCCAGAAAGAGCCCAGGCTCACCTGATCCTGGAGTGATTAATGGTCCCTCCAGCTCAAGCGCCTCATCTTCACTTTGGTCATCTATCTTTCGCTTTTTTTTCTTTGTTGGATCCCTGGGTTTCCTCAAGAGAGAGAGTTCTTCTGGATGTCTGATGTCTGGGGAGAAAATTACCATTTTAATAAAGTAAAAAATTGTTTCCACTATTGACAAATTCAAATAACTTGCAGACTTTAACCTGGGAAATTGTCCTGCAAACAAGGCTGTGTGTGTGGAAATAAAGAGATTTTGGTAACACTTCTCAGTATGGAATTACCTGAACCAACTGTGCTATTTGTACAGGTAAATCACACCTTTCACATAAATAGGTACAGTACATTACGCTGAAACATTTCAAATGCACGCAAGTCAGACTGGTTGTTGTGCCAACTCATGGTATGATGCAAAGCATTTCAACTACTGACCAAGATTTTAAGAAATGGTTTAAATGCTTGGCCAGAGCAGCACTTCTGAAAAATCAAACCACTTATTTAGGTGTCGGAATACAGATTTAGGAACCTATCTTGAAGAACCAATTTTTAAAAATCTTGGCCATTGTGTTTATTTTCTATTATAAAAGTAACACTCCACAAGACCTATAGAATATATACCCGCATTTTATAAAACACTGACTATTAGGCCTCAATTTGATAAAGCCTGTAAATCAGCAAAATGTAACATGGGTTTATAGATTTCCCATAATCTCTAAAGCACATTATACAAAGAAAAGGGGGTAACAAAACCTTATGGTTTTTTAAATGAAGCCCCTCTAAGAGTCAGAGTTGTGTCACAGAAATTATGGCGATGACAAATATGCAGGCTTTACATGTACTCTTATATTAGTTACTGTGAGTTTTGACTTTGTTCTGGGCCACTACATTTCTGATCGGCTGCAGAGGAGACCAAGGGATAGATTCACAAAGGTACTTAGGCACCTACATCCAATTTTGAGGCAGCACTGAGATTAAAAAAACCCCACTCAGCCATCACCTAACCCTGTAGGCACCGAAATTCACTCGGCACCTAGGTTTCTGCCTGTGAGCATGTATACTGCCTTCCCTCTAGACATCCAGGCACCTGCCTAAGCCCCAGAGTGACCCATGCACCAAGGGAAGACAAGCACTCCTCCATCTAACTCACTTGCAGGGCCCGAGCCAATAGCTGTGTTCAGAGGCCACCTAACTCCACCCAAAACATCCAGAGCCAGAGCGAATGAGTGTACAGCCTGGTGGGTAGGATGCTCACCTGAGAGATGAGAGGCCCAGGGCCCAGTCTCTCTGCTTTAATGACTATTTATCCAAAGTGGAACGGTTTCACCAGGAGAGACTGAGGTAGACACACATGAGAATACGCCATAGCTCAATGGTTAGGGTACCTATCGGAGAGGCGGCAGATGCAGATGCCTCTTCAAATCCCACCTCTTCTCATGAGGTGAAGGGAGAATTTCAACTGGTCTCCCGCCTCCCAGGTGAGTACTGAATCACTGGGCTAAAGGTTATGCTGGAGGTCTCCTCCTCCCCCCCTCCCACTGGCCTCTTTCAAGAAGCTCCTTAGGCACCTAACTCCAGGAGAGGGATCATACCTGAGAATCGCAAGCAGAACTAGGCTCCTCCCTGCAAACCAGCCTTAAGCACCTAGTTCTGTGAGAGGGGTGGGGCTTAGCACACACCCCTGTCATCAGCATTTTCCATTGGGTAGCTTGTGAATCGTAGTCTAAAGGTGCTATCTCTCTACCTTCATTGTATAGGGAGTCGAGGTGCCAACTAAGGCTCTGAAAGTCACAGTGTTGTTCCTGTGATTTCCTCGCCCGAGTCCCTTTGCGAGTTTAGCCCCTAGAAATCAATACAAGCAAACTGACATCTGAAAAAGGGAAAAGGTGGGTGAGGTGATATCTCTTATTGGACCAACTTCTGTTGGTGAGGGAGACAAGATTTCGAGCCACACAGAGCTCTTCTTCACAGACCTGAAGCCACAGACCTGTGGCTCAAAAGCTTGTCTTTCTCAACAACAGAAGTTGGTCCAATAAGAGATATTACTTCATCCATCTTGTCTCTCTAATATCCTAGGACCGACATGACTACAACTACACTGCATACATCTAAATAAGAACATACAAAGATGAACCGGACAAGAATGTACAGGGAAGGATTTCAGGTGAGTCTGACAAAAGGGAAGGCAAGCCCTCTACTCTGTCCACACAACTGAGGATTTACTCATCTTTCAAAGCACAGAAATAACAATTTGTTCCTTCATTCATGTGTGTGACCAGGATACTGGATGATTCTGAATTAGAGAGGAGAAGTTGATTTAATTTGACAATTAGTAATTCTGTTACATAGAAAACCCTCCCAATCCAAACCCTTGTTTCAATAACAGATATTTGATTTAAAGCAATAGTGAATATAACAGAAGAACGGCCATACTGGGTCAGACCAAAGGTCCATCAAGCCCAGTATCCTGTCTTCTGACAGTGCCCCAAAGGGAATGAACAGACAGGTTATCATCAAGTGATCCATGCTCTGTCACCCAATCCCAGCTTCTGGCAAACAGAGGCTAGGGACACCATTCCTGCCCATCCTGGCTAATAGCCATTGATGGACCTTTCTTCCATGAATCCACCTAGCTCCCTTTTGAACCCTGTTATAGTATTGGCCTTCACAACATCCTCTGACAAGGAGTTCCAGAGGTTGACAGTGCATTGCATGAAAAAAAAAATATATGTCGATTTTGACTTGACAAATTTCCAAAGATTTAATTTTCTGATATCAAAGGGGCTCTATGGTACAATAAGATTAAGAGAGTAAACCCTGAGAAACATGTTTTTTTCTGTTTCCCTGTTGGTATTTAAGAGAGTCTTCATTTAGCCAATAACTTCTCCCTTGTTAACTGACTAAAGAACTGCACCAGAGGTATCAGTAGTCAGAGCACTAGACAGACTGATGTTAACCAACCTGTCATCTACACCCATCCTGAGCAGGGTTAATTAAAATGCTGGCAATATACACTAATACTACCACAGGCAGAGCTGCACCACAGGAAGATTTTAGAAATAATGATAACGCAGGCACAGCCAAAATGTCTAGCCCAAAGCAGCTGTCAGCAAAATATACACACTAAACCATAAGATCATTTCAGACAAAGATGGTGCTTTGCTTATACCTGACTGCAACAAACTCTTACTGGGAAACAGCTCTATAAGAAAATGAAGTCCACTATCTGTCAGAACATAGAACTAATCCATAAACAAATTAGATGGAATTCAGAATTCCCTTGCTGAAACCAGAAGAAGAAGAAGAAAAAAAAAAGTTATATGGGATTGATATTTGAGTAACTAAGCTGGAAAAGCATTCACGTGGGCATGAAGCCATTTCAATGCAAGGATGAAAGACTGCAACATGCAGATCTAAGCTATAAAATATGTCAAGTGAAGATTACGAACAAGTATGGAAAGTGAAGTTTCAGCTGCAGAAAAGCTCTATCTGTGCTCTGAACTCCATTGATTGCTTTTAACTCTAATTTCAGCAGACCCTGCATGACAATGGCAGGTAATACGGAGATAGCACCATGTAAGACTGAATTCTTAGAGTAGTAACAGGTTTAAGTGGTAGCCGTGTTAGTCTGTATTAGCAACAAAACAAAACAAAACAAAAAAAAAACCACACGGGGAGTAAATGGACACATTCTAAATGGACACAAATCTGACATCAGGAATCATAACATTCAAAAACCAGTAGGAGAACACTTCAATCTCTCTGGTCACTCAATAACAAACCTCAAAGAGGCAATTCTTCAACAAAAAAAACTTCAAAAACAGACTCCAACATGAAGCTGCAGAACTGGAACTAATTTACAAACTAGATACCATCAGATTAGGCCTGAATAAAGACTGGGAGTGGTTGGGTCATTACAAAACCTAAACTTAATTTCCCGAATACTAATTTCTCCCTACTATTACTCACACCTTCTTGTCAGCTGTCTGTAATGGGCCACTCTCTTACCACTTCAAAAGTTATTTTTCCTCCCTTGGTATCCTGCTGTTAATTGATTTATCTCGTTAGACTGACCTCACACTTGGTAAAGCAACCCCCATCCTTTTATGTATTTATACCTGCTCCTGTATTTTTTACTTCATACATCTGATGAAGTGGGTTCTAGCCCACGAAAGCTTATGCCCAAATAAATGTGTTAGTCTCTAAGGTGCCACAAGGACTCCTCGTGTTTTTAAGAGTAGTAAGGAAAGCAACCACATTTTCTTTTTCTAGCACCACATAGGGTGCTCAGGAAGAGACTTCCAGCCTTTAAATGTTAAGAAACCAAACAAGTTTTACCTCTGATCATTGTACAAGCTTCCCATTGATACTAGTGGTTTGCTGTGGATAGTATGTAGAAGGTTACCCCAGCCACAGCACTATAATTAAAATTGGAACTTGGCCCTCACCACATAATGAGTTGGCACATCTGCATTATGCTCCATTGAGACATAGGTGTTTCTGGTTTATTTCCATACTTATTGGCATCTTCCTGCACTAGAAACTTGCTAGTGAAACACCACGATAAAAAGTAATCACGGACACATTCTGAGCTAATTGCCCAGTGTTTGCTTTACAACAATCAATCACAGTTGAGGATCAGATAGTTGCTGTACTCTGGTGCAGACCAGCTATATCTGTCTAACTAACCTGAGGGTTTGTCTAACCCAGTGGTTCCCAAACTGGGGTTCGTGAACCCCTGGGGGTTCGCGAAACGTTACAGGGGGTTCTCGGGAAAAAAATCCCTAATGGCGGACAGAGCTGTCCTTAGGGACCCTGGGCAGCACGGGACCAGCAGCCCGGAGCCCCTGGACTTCCAAGAGCTAAGCAGATCAAAGCAAGCACATCTATCACACTGAGGAGATTTAAACTTCAAGACTCTTTATAAGAAATGGAAAGGGAGGTGGATATTTTTTGCCGTTTTTAAAATGAAATAGGCAGCTAGTATTGTTTTTAAAATTATTACGAAGAACAAGTTTAAGCTTTGTTGTAATGTGTATTGTTTGCTTGAACTGCTCAAGACCTGAATGCTTGTATAAGAGGAACTCTGAGTTGGCTTCTTAGGCCTGGTCTACACTAACCCCCCAAGTCGAAGTAAGGTACGCAACTTCAGCTACGTGAATAACGCAGCTGAAGTCGACATACCTTACTTCGAACTTACCGCGTTTCAGACGCGGTCCACACGCGGCAGGCAGGCTCCCCCGTCGACTCTGCGGTACTCCTCTCGTTGAGCTGGAGTACCGCAGTCGACGGCGAGCACTTCCTGGTTCGATTTATCGCGTCCAGACCAGACGGGATAAATCGAACCCGGAAGTTCGATTTCCAGCCGCCGAACTAGCGGCTAAGTATAGACCAGCCCTTAGATACCTTCATGCTGTTTCACATCTGATACTTCTTGATGAAACATAGGAGCCTTGTCTTATAACAGGCTTATTCAAAGTGATACAAGCTACGAAAGTGAGATCTTGGAAGAGTGCTGCCATTTTCATAATGTAATAAAAATACTGTAATGATAAATAATAATTAATAATAAATAGTGTGTAATAAGCATGTCATAAAAACAAATTTTATATTTCCACGATCACTGCTTTTATAATTTATACTCAGGTAAAGGAGAAAATCCCTGGAAATATTCCTTTTTAGGAGGGGGTTCGCGAGACTTGACATTTTGGTGAAAGGGGTTCACAGGTTGTTAAAGTTTGGGAACCACTGGTCTAACCTGAGGGTTTTTCTACACTTACAGCACGTCAGCGGCACAGCTTACCAAAGACACTATCTATGGCGGTGGAAGAGCTTCTCCCATCAGTGTAGGTATTCCACCTCCCTGAGAGGCAGTAGCTGTGTCGACAGGAGAAGCCCTCTCGTCGACATAGTGCTGTCTATACCAGGAATTAGGTCAGTATAAGTGTGTTGCTCCGAGGTGTGGATTTTCAAACACCCCTGAGTAACACACTTATACTGACATAAGTTTGTAGTGTAGACCAGGGCTAAGTGTTTAAACCCCAGGACTGCTCCTTTCAGGCCCGATTCTCCAGTATAAATAGCCGTGCTTGTCATCACATTTGAAGTAAGATGGCTAACGACTTATTCACATTTTTTGTGTCTTGCATTTTAAATATAGTGCTATTATGATGCTGTTGGGGTTTTCCCCTGTGCAGTACTCAGTGAAAAAGAGTGAAGAAAATACAAGTTAAATAAAGAGAAAATACAAGTTATAAAGAAAAATATTTACTGCATTCTCCTAGGTAAGATGGCTATTATTGGTCTGCCTTTTGATATCTAGTATTTGTATTTTATTTTTGTCTGTTTTTTTTTTTTTTAAAGCTACAGACCCAATGACAGGATAGATCATGTTTCCTCTGCGCTGCTGGGGCTTCTTGTGCCAATAATCTGACTATTAAAGCACCCCAAATACTGACTTCAATAGTTATGAAGAAGCTGTTCTGTTCCATCACGTCAATTTAAGGATTAAGAGTTCCCTGCAGCACACATTAATAACATTGTAATGGCTCCAATAACCAACTGTGTGAATGAAACACACTTTTAGAAGCCGAGTTTCTTTTATGTAAGCCACTCTGTGTGTTTTTTGTTTTCAGGCTCTGATTTAGACAAAAACCACACGAGGCCACCTTCTGTCCTAGATTTTCTCAAATATCTAGGTGGGACAATTTGCTTAGCATACACAAGGCATTCCCAAACACGGTCATTGTGTGGACCACAGCATAGAAGATTGTTTCAGACCACCATACATCCTATTTATGATAGTGCAACATCCTTGTGGTAAACATTGCAACTGCTTCTATGGAAAATGGTAGTAAAGTATTTCTGAGTTTTAGTTGTCTTTAACATATTTAGTCCTTTTTGAAAAGGTTTAAATCAGTCTACTTTTGCCACTTTCCCCTCTTCCTTGACTTAAGCCTCCTTAATTTACTTATTCTTACTTTAAAAAACAAAACAAAAAAACCCTAAAGAAACACCCACACACGCTTTAGATACCTTAACACAGTTAAGTTTAGCATCACTAAACACATGTATTTTGTGACTTATTCAAAGTCACTAGGTAACTAGGGTGTATATGTATGACATTATTGTACACAGTATAAATACATATACTATGCAAAATCTGTTGGAATATCTAAGATTGTTGTGCAAGAGATAGTTAATCTAGAAATAGCATAAAAAAACATCAAGGCAACTGCAATTTTATATTCCTATGTTTGTTTATAGTACATTAGCGACCAGTATTCCCTTTCAGCTGAAAGCTAGCATTAGTTTCTGGAGCAAGAAATCATTCAAATGAGATTCAAGAGACAAATAGAGGCTTCCAAAGGGTGGGCTATAAGCCAACCTAGTCTTCTGAAAGCAAGTCATTTTGGAAATTAACCAACTTTGACCATCTGATTTCAAAGCCAAGTTTTTACAGTTTTCTCCCAGTCGCTTATGATACTCTCTTCAGATGGCAATATTACGGAGATTACATATAGAAAGTTTTAGGAAGCGGTCTTAAAAATGTGTTACCAGATCACTAGTAAAAGGTAGATTTTTATTTCAAAAACTAAAATGGTATTCTTATTATCTTATTACCCTTAAAAGTTTGACAACTTCTAGCACTGTTAAACTACTGGCACAAATTCCACAGACATTATATCCATTTCTCAGCAGCCTCATAAATTTAGCATTGCTTACCCAGAAACTCTAGGAATTTTAGCCCATTAGATAGCCATTTTAAGTGAATTTTTTTCCACCTCAGAACCTATAATAGCGTCAATGTGACTATTAAGTCAAGTCTTCCCCCAAACAAGTAATTCAAAAGGAATTCCTTAAGGAAAAGCTAGCGACATGATTTTAACTTAAGTTAGAAGTATGAAACAAAACTGACGTAGAAAGCAACAAACACATTTTATGGAAGTACTTTTTAATCATTCACTAAATTATTGGTGGGTTGTGGGGGAGGGGGAAGGTCTGTGTTCTATCACATATGATTAATACATTTATAGACGATCTTAAAACATGTTTTGAATAAAGAAACTGTCTTGGCAAACATGGTGTTTAGTTTCTGTAGCTAAAGCAAAGAAATTCCAGGAGTTTAAGGACTACCAGATGGCAGTACTGTAGTTAATTAGAAACTGGGACAAGGAGTAGCTATATAGCTCCAGATCCAGATACCAGTATTTATTTTAACCATATAAAGCAAGAGAGACTCCCTTAATGAGTAGAAGTGGTATAAAACACTTTAAGCCCTTAAAATAGGTTTGCACTTTTAACCAAGTTTCAGGTCACTTGACACCTCTATAGGCTGGTTTGCTGAAATAATTTGCTATTAAATATATCCAGTGAATGGGGTAAAATATATCAAAGGCATGATCTCAATGGGAAGTGAATAATTAAAGTCAACTGGATTTCTGCACTTTATTTTAGTGGAAGCAAGATCTCACCCGCATAAAGCCACTTTGAAGGGACAGTGCTCCGGTAAACAGTCAGCAAGTCAGAAAAAATGTCATTGTGATCATCTGTGAGGTGGCTGTACTGAAAGGACTAGTATTTTTAAAGCTATGCCAGTCCTACTCTGATCTGCAATTTTGTCACCATGAGGTTGTGGGGTTTTTTAAGTCTATCATTGTGCACAAGAAACAACAGGATTATACGAGACAAAGTTCACTCAGAATTGGCTTAAATTCTATCTACATTTTTGTATGTTTATAAGGGCTTGTTGCTTTACACTATACTATTATTCTTTTAAGTAAATGTACGAAAGGCCAGATGTTAATTCACTCATACAGATATGCTGGCAAACCCTGCAAGATTACGTTGTGAATCTGCCATTAAAAACAAACAATCTTCAAAATTATGTTGCAGTGCACATGGAATACGAAAAAGTTGTGGATTGAAAAACTGGACACAGGTTTCTACAGATGCCTATATCGGTTATTTGTTTAAAAGTCTCCACTATACTTCGGTAAAGGTCTATGATTAGTTTGCAACAGAAATAGTGTCTTAGAACACTACAATTTGACATAGGGGCCTGAGCAGGGAAACTAATAGGGGGAAAAAAGAGAGATGTTCACAAGCCAGATCCCTTTAGCAATCAGCCATTTCGCTTGGGTAGAATAATCCATGCTACTCAAATATTTTAAAAGGAAAAAAAAGAAAATAAAAGCATGATTACCAAGAGACAACACACATGAAGAGTGTTCATTTTTCAAACGAGAAAGATCCCTCTTGTCAAAAAGTAGAGTACAAACATCTCAGAGTGTTTATTTCAGAAATATTGGTGGGAAGATGTCCCACCAACTTAAAATGCTCATGCTTTTATTATCCTCTTCAGCCTTTGAGTCAAGTGGCTTAACCTTCCCCTTCATTGCATCTTGATTTCCAAGGGCCTGAAATGGCTTATGACTGACCAGAGGCTCCATCTCCGGTGGGAGACATTTCCTTAGACTTTGCCTTTTGTTTAGTTCTTCAATTTCTTTTCGAGCCTTTGTGGTGAGAATTTCTCTTCACCCACACACCTTATATATTAGACAGAATTTCAAGTACTTAGTGCTATTACCAATATTTGTAATTTCATGGACCACCAACCCAAGTAGTTCCAGGGGAATGGGATTTAAAGAAAAAGTACCTTCAGAGTGTAGACTTGGTATATGAATTTTAGATACTCTACCCAGAAGCATTAAGGTGTTGGGATTAGACTTTTAAAGTCTACGTCATTTGGGACCTGCCTAGCTAACAGACTGGCCCTCCTCGCACCTCCCTCCACTGACAGCAAAGTAGCTGACATCAGTAGAAGGGTTTAAGCAGAAACCCTTGGTTTAAATGGGAAGGGGTGAGTGGCAGGGCCTTCTCTCTATACCAGCTCTCCTCCCCCCAATCTGATAGTGCCTATATTGGTTAACTTTCAGGGCACATAGCAAAAGCACTGACCCCCCTCCCCCCTTACTCCCCAGGTTTTTGAGGAAACACATTGTTTGAGGAATATGAAGGGACAGCGATGAGAGGACTGTGTGGTTTTTTTTTTAAACTGAGTCTTTAGGCTCACATTCTCCCTGGCTTGAGAAATCCCTGCCTGCAGACTTGCAAGGTTCTCGTATTATTTGTGATAAGGGCTTGGGAAAGGAGAGGTGAAAATAAATGAAACAAGGGTCGTCTGAGTCGAACTGCCTGCCTGAATATGCAAGGTTATCAGTCATGAGAAGATTAACAGAACTCTAGTTGCAGATTTTAACATGCTTGATAAGACAAAAATCTTATCTTAGAAGCTCTGCAAACATAAGTCACATCAGATCTAAAGATGCGGGGGGGGGGGGGAGAGCTACTTTTAAATAAAGATAGAAATACATTGGGTAGTTGTATTTCGTACAGAGTTTTAGTCTAAATGTGCATGCAAAAATCAAAGTAAGTGATGTTGAAAATATAGATGAACATTCAACTGATGACACATTTCTACAGTCTGAGTATATACCAAGCAGAACCTTCAAAACTTTGAAATTGTTAACATTTATGCTAGTTTCCCATAGCTTAAAACCTAGTTAGAAAAATGAACTTGAGAAAAATCTTCTCCACGGTATGAATTTATTCAGACTCCCCATGCCTGGGATCTCTAAAGTACAAGAAAGTGTCCAGATATTTAGACATACAAAAACTCTACAACTTTATTTTTCAAAGCTATAGACTACAGCACAGTCAGTCAGTGTCTAGGAGATATCCTCGCTTTAGTGCTGAAGCAATTCCCTAAAATAGGAAGCGTGTTTTGGAGTGGGAATGTTTCTCAGCTAGGTCACCATTGTCTGGAACCAGTGAGTCATAAAAGTTACGCTGTTACACATCAGCATGACAATTCTTAGAAAAATGAAACCTCAAAAGCCACCCCATCACTATTTCAGACTTAAAACTCTGCTTTTTCTGAATGCAAGTGAAGTTCTATGGATCATATTTCATGGCTTAAGTTTATGCAGTTATGGACTGGTCTTTATAATAAAATAGTACTGGATAAAGTCTTACAGTACATGCCAAAGGCAAAAAAAAAAAAATTGCTTTTCAAGTCACTTGAGGTAATAAGATTGTAGCTATGTTAGAAGTTGTACATTATTACACCATACAACAGGTCACAATATGCTCTTAATGAGATTTACTAGTGTCAGAGATAGTAAGAGACAGGGCTTGAATAGACCGTGGGGAGTGCACATAAGTGGGGTGTGAATTCTAATGTGCACCCAGTCATGCATTAACTGGCCCACGTAAACCTTGCTGGCATGCACTAAGTTCCTCAGTGCATGATAACATAGTACTGTTCAAAATGGGACTATGTTACCACGCACTGAGGAACTTTTAGTATACGCCAGCAGGGTCTACCTGGGCCACTTAGTGCACAACATGGTGCACCTCAGAATTCACACCCCACTGATGCGCACTGTACAACAGCTCACTGTATTCAGTACATTTATTATAGATTGTGCAGTTGGCCAACTGTTTAGATATTTATTTGGGCTAAGGCCAACTGTTCCCTTGCCTCTAAAGTAGAAGCAGCAATCTGAGGACAGTTCTTCCAAAGAAAGGTCTCTTCAAGTGTCCAATAACCTCTGAGGATGCAGGACAAATTGGATCTGGTTCCAACCCCATGAAAAGTGTGGCAGTAAGAAATTAAAAGACTGATGAGGTTAAGGGGAGCAAGAGAGAGACTAGAACAGTTACTCTAACCTCCTCCTTCTCTCCAGCCTCTAACACTGCAACCATGCAGCTCCTCAAGTCAATTCAAAAAGCTATAGTCATCATATTCCTAGTCCATCACTCAGATCATTGGGAAGGGAGGAGACGATCGCATGAACATCAAGATTTTATGATGTTCATTTTATAATGGGGAAAGTAGTTTTGTCCTTGCTATCTTTTCATATAAAAATAGCAGGTGTTTTGCTCAAGCTTCAACACGCAGAATATAGTTCACACTTGGGCAGAGATCAGAAGTGGAAAATTTTAGCCCCAAAGGCTCAAAGTTATGAGACTCTAAACAGAATGGAAATGCCTAGGGAAGTTTCACTACAGCTGTTGTAATACACCAGTTATAATAGAATTTTAAATGATTTTTATTAAGATACCTCCCCTTTGCGCCATACTGAAATCTGCCATTCCTGCCACTTACTGTCTATGAAGTGAAGAAAGAAGCCATGAGCCATACAGAATTAAAAGGGGTTTAGGAGGAGAAAAGAAGGACTGCAGCAATGCCAGGTGAATTATGTCACATCATAAGAAGGTCCAGAAATAGAATAGTCTGCTATTGTTAAACATTTTGATGCTTTCCACAAGTGGGATAAGATCCCCAGTTTTTTACCTCAAGTTAGCTAGATGCCTTTTAGAGAGCACACACATCCCTCCCTTCCCCGCAAAATCCCCTTTTGCTTAAAAAAACAAAAAAAAAAAAAAAAAAAAAAACCCACCAACCAAAAAAACCTCTTAACTACACTTAAGAGTTAAATTAAGCACTTGTTAGAGTAAACAAAGTGAATAAATCCAGTTCTTCTCTGCACCAGACCATACAAAGAATCGTAAGAACTGCAACAATACCAAGTTTGCCAGCATTTTACTGGTGCCTTCAGAACATGATCCACACAGTCTATTTTAAAAACAGGCCATGTCAACTTCATAGTAAGGGAGAAAAAAATCCACTGATTCTTGTTACATGTAACCTAAGGTTACCTGACAGGAAGAAGAGAGGGGGAGGAGGGAAATCTATTTTTGCTCCCCACCTTGGTTACTTTGTGGATAGTCAGTTGTATTATTTTCCTGTGTCATCAGTTTTGTATGCTTGTCTGGGTTTTTCACACAGCAATACATAAGAGAAAAGCCATCTAAATATAGGAAAATGCAACTGCAAAAGCCACAAACACTGATCGGGACAGATTTACTACTTAGAATTTAAAAAAAACAGACTAAATTTAAAGTGGACAGTGGCCCTTTAAATGGAAAGTTTTTCTTCCATTCCTATCCCCCTCCAATACATTTGGAAATTGTTACACTATTACCAGATCCTCTCCTGGTAGCAAGACTGCAAACATATGCGTTGTTAATTCTTCATTTACTCTCTGTCTAGAATGGAAACTGGTATACCAGGGGTTGGCAACCTGCAGCACGCAAGCTGATTTTTAATGGCACTCTGCTGCCAGCCGGGGTCCCAGCCACCGGCCCTGCTCAGCCCACTGCCGGCCTGGATGGATGGAACCCTGAGCCGGCAACGGGCTGAGCGGGGCTGGTGGCCGGGATCCCGGCTGGCAGGAGCCAGGGGACGGAACCCCAGACCGGCAGCGGGCTGAGACACTCAGCCTGCTGCCGGTCTGGGGTTCCGTCTGCTGCCCGCGCTGCCGGTCTGGGGTTCTGTCCGCCAGCCTCTGTAAATGTAAAATGTATTACTGGCACGCGAAACCTTAAATTAATGAAGACTTGGCACACCACTTCTCAAAGGTTGCCGACCCCTGTGGTATACTCTTTAGTTCTCAAGTGCTTTTTTCTTTAGAGGCTTTCCCAGTGTCATTAATTGCTCAGAGACATAAGGACTTTCATTAGATCCATGCTATATACCTGGGGCACTCAAAAAGCTCTCTCAGGATTCCATTTTGGTCCTGACATTTTAGGATAAATACTACCTCATTCTTTTGTAGCTAACTGGAATTCCTTCTCGGAAGAAGGCACCTAAGAGCATATTTACAGCCATGAGCGATGAAAGACAGAAGCAGTGATGGTGTAAGAACTGATCACTAGATACAATAGGAACATGTCCTATTATTGAGCAGGGAAAGGAAGAACAAGGCTATGGTCATTATGGCTTTCCAGCCTTTCCCACTTTGCAAAGGATGTTTTAAATTACCTCTGCAGAAGAGCAGAGGGGAAAGCCTTGTATTTTTGTCTCCAGAAAGCAACTGAAAGATAGGAACACCAGGACGAGGCTGCCCGTGGAGCAGTTTTAGGGAAGGAACTGCACCTATAATCAGTTAGGCCATTTGCAGTCTTTAAGAAAAGTAGAGACTGAGCCAGTGTTGGAAAATCCTAAGATATACAGAAGCAACAACATGCTACTTAGAGATCAATGACAAGACTTCTAGAAAGTCTTCTTATGTTTGCAACAGAAGGACAAGTACTGTATAACATTCTCCCCCACCGCCTGGTTTTATATTAACTCTCCATGGGGAGCACTACTTATAAAAGTTGCAAATATAGCTTTTCCAGTTTCAGCGAAAACCTACTTCATGTTTGCTTATTTGTGTATTATCAGCAAGAATGGGCAAAGTTCTGGGAACAGTGCATGTTTGTTTCTAGGCACCGAGCAATTTACATTTTATAAAAATAGAGGTTTTTTTGGAGGAAGTCAGAGGACATTCTATACTGGATGAGACACCATTTTAAAGAGATAGGTCAAATTTGGTGTTTAGACCAGGGATTGGCAATCTTTGGCACGCGGCTCGCCAGAGCCTGGCTGGTTTGTTTACCTGCCGCGTCCGCAGGTTCGGCCGACCGCGGCTCCCACTGGCCGCGGTTCGCCACTCCAGGCCAACGGGGGCTGCGGGAAGAGGGATGTGCTGGTTGCCGCTTCCTGCAGCCCCCATTGGGCTGGCAGCGGCGAACCGCGGCCAGCCAGTGGGAGCCGTGATTGGTCGAACCTGCAGACACGGCAAGTAAACAAACCGGCCCGGCCCGCCAGGGTGCTTACCCTGGTGAGCTGCGTGCCAAAGGTTGCCGATCCCTGGTCTAGACTACTTGACTGCGTCCCTTTGAGAAGATTTGTGTTCCACAGCCCCGCTTGCATCATTGCCCTTCAAAATGCCCGTGCCACACAGCATCAGGTTGCATTTAGTGGTCATATGCAACAGTAGTTTGTTAGGAATGAGCCAGATTTAGTCCTCTTAGCTTTCCCCTCGTTCATCAATCATACAGTGTATGGCAGCTTGTTATATTAAATTAAGTGTCCTCCCCCAGCAGATTGCAACACAAGAATTAATAAAAGAACAGACATGTCAGCAGTGAGAATTTCAGCAGGAGTAGACTGCAGTCATTTAACTAACCTGTATTGCTGGATTAAGTTAGTGCCTCTGCAGAATACAGGAGGATGTACATTTTAATAGCAATGTGTTTGAGTTCTATCAAAGAATTGCACTAATACAGGTAGCTGAACAAAAAATGGAAAAATTTCCCCTTATGTGCCTTTTCTGCACAACTTCCCTCTCCCTGTGCCCATGCATCATCCCTCTCCAATTTTATTTCCTACTTCAGGGGGGGAAAAGGGGAAGGGAATTTTCTTCTAGGCACTTCCACTTCCTATTTATTTCCTCCCTTTCCAAGGTTAAGGAAGAGAAAGGGGAGCGTATAGCCAAACACCCCCTCCTCCCAGTGGAGAAGTGGGACATCTCTGTAGTGTTCAGTTACTTCTGACCCAGGGAACAAATGACATTTCATCGTCCACCAAGGATAAGTTCTGGGGCTGAACTACTGAAGGATAAGAATTTTTCAAGGCTGCAGTCCCCTTTCAGTACATCTCCTCACTCTAGTTGGGTCAGTATCCTCTTATATTTTGGTTCCCCCAATGATAGTATCTCCCCTTGTGTAGAAGATAATATTACAGTTAGCCTCGCTCTACTGCTCCAGGACCAGAACTATGGGCAGGAACAGCAGAAGCACTGGAGAAATCCTTTGCATTTGCAATTTACTGTTTGCTTTTTCTCACATGTGCCCACGCAGCAGCAGACAAGTTTCCTGCCTTAGGCCTCTTATTCCTTCCAGAATACTGGCAAATGCTGTAGGCAGCAGCAGTGTAAGTGGGAGCCGCCTGCAAGGAGGCTGTAAAAGGGCATGGGAATACGCAAGGTTTCCATGGCTCCATAATCAAATAAAGCCATTATGCAATGCAGGCGGTTTCTGTGAATAGTTACGTGATGCATTCAGCCATCATTAAGACTTCTGCAATCTTATATACAGAGTTATTTCTTCTTGAGCACCAGTAGTGCTGTACAATGCACGGCAGTCACGTTCTCTGCCCTGAAGAGCTTACAGTCTAAATTGAAGAGAGAGATTTTCCCCACTCACACTGCAAACTCCTGCACAAGAAAGGGCTGTCCAAACTCCACAGCTATATCCTAAAATGCATCGGAATATTTTAACAGTTGTTTGCTGTATAGAAAGGTCCATCAGATGAGGCTGTGATAGGAGAAGGCACATACTCTCCTTATCTGACTCATAAATATAGTGTACCCTACAATACTGCATCTCCCATCAATCTGTATTTAGAGTAGGGCAAGCTAAGAATACAAAACTGCAAAGGTGTTATCCTTACAGGCAGGATCTCACACAGGCACACAAAAATAGTTTAAAAAGCAGAGTTTTACTTTCTCTCTAGTCCTTACTGTGAGATTGAAATTTGCACCTGAAAAATTAGTCTTCAGCACCCTATTGCCCTACAGGCTCTGTTCCAAAATGAACTGTCAGCAAGAACACCTGCCTGAGAAATCCTATCGCTGGACACGTATAGTCTATTTATCAAGGGCAAGCAGAGATTAGGCACACACAGAAACTGTTATATAAAGTTGCTTGAACTTTGCTCATTCAGCTGGAGAAGCAAAACCCTGTGCCCCCGTTTTAGTATTCTGATGGGGAAAAGTAGGATAAGGCAGAATAGCCTGAGCACTTTTTTCACAACTCCCCCTCCCCAAAACAGCCTCAGCTTTCAGGTCCCCACCCCAAACGGGAGGTAGGGATAGACACTCCGCTGCCCAGTCCTATAGATCGGTCTCACTTCTATTCTCACAGGCCCTACTCTAGGAATTATATTCCCGTGTCTTGGGGTAATTGGGGAGGCATCTGACAAATTCTACCCTTTGGGCCATTAGACCCTTCACTTGTCTGGTAAAGCCCATTCAGTTCCACAGGGCCTTCAGCATAGTAGGGTGGCAGGAAGCCAGATCTCAGGCACATTGCAGCAGCAAATTCTACTCACTCCTGCCACTAGAGGCCAGAACTGAGAAGTAAAAGTGTCCTAAATCTTTTGGGCAAGCTGCTAGAGAAGTCCAAGGGCTAGTGTCTAGCACCCAGACAAAAGGGTCTGGACTCCTGCCATACCTTCCAATCTCACGAGATCATATGTGCATAGCTGCTCTCATGAGGTGACCTGTCCACCAGATCCAATGGGGGAGGAAGCAACACCTGCTGTCTCAGATGAGCATCAAAGGAAAAGAAGAGGGGGTAGAAGTGACCTGTCAATGACAGTAGTAGTCCTTGGGAATTACTTTAGACTGCACGAGATAAATAGGATAATCAATTACCTGTCTATATTAATACACTAGAAGGGCGCAGGGGTTTTAAAAGTGGAGTTTAAAAATGTTTCTAGAAGTCTAGAGGACAGCCAATACATATTGTCACAAAAGACTTTTGTCAAGACTGCATGAGCTAGTCTACCAAGTTCCAGCTCTTGTTTTTTTTAAACAAAGTGGCTACTGTAATAGATACGATGCTGCTCGCTATAAGAAACTATAGCTAATTGACTGTATTGAAACCAGCATGCTAGGCCCCTCGAGACCTTGATTGCGAAAAAGACTGTAATTGTAATGGAAGCAGTGCCAGAAGTTTACAATGCATTCATTTTATAAACTGCTGGAAGACAATAGTTCCCTACTATTAAGGCCCATTCCAGAAAATGGGTTCATAGCAAAATCAGTCATGCACTGCATTATCACATTCACTGCAAGACAGAAGAGTTATGGTGACACTCTGACATAATAAACATTCAAGTCCAAGTAATTCACCTATATTAAGTGTAACTGCACTGTCAGCCATGACATGTAGCATACCACAGAAAATAGTGCAAGTACCTTGTGAACGACCATTAACAGTATAGAGTGCAACAGCTAGTTATTCCATGCCTAGCTACGCAGTTCCATTGATTAAAAAAAAACAAAAAAACCCCACACCACATTCCTGGTCTGTTACTCTTTTGACACATTTTCTTCCAGTGCAGTAAATTCTACCCAAGATTTTTAGCCTTAACGTTTTTGTTCTGAGGAAGAAATCTCCCCTTTCACCCCCTCAACAGTGACTAAAAAAAACCACCCAAACAAGCCACTTAAGATAACTGCAAGGCATTGCTGCAAGGTACAGAAGAGTGGCCCTCCCCATGTTCCAAGAGTCAGCCTTTGAACATTGCTGCCCATCACGGAGTCTTCAGATTCAAGCGACAAATATCCATACTAGCTAAAGTGGATCTTTTTGGCCCCTTTTCTTCTCTGTTCTGTAACACTCTCTCAAACATGGCTCTTCTTTCCTCCTCCCCTCCCCCCCCCCCATGGGAATTTTTACAATGTCAGGCCCTCAATTTGGTCTCTTATTGGACAATGTTAGCAAGATTTTGATGACCTGGATAGTGATGACACACGGTGCTATAGTTCTCCATGGGAGAGGTTTAAAATAAACACCCCCTCCCTAAGGGAGAAGTTACAGTTCAAATTACAGCTTTTTGCCATTATTATTCAGGTCCTTCTGAACAAAGATGGCAAGAAGCTAAATTTCTAACAGGAGGAAAGCAAGCAGAAAATATTCAGAGGTAAAGCAAACAGAAGGAGATCTCTATTGTACACACAACTGGTAACACAGCCTCTAGTTAAGATTGCCCAGCACTACTCATTATAAACAGCTCCTGTTTTCAGAGGCTTATAAAACTGCCAGGTTCTCTTTTTTTGCGGGGGGGGGGGGGGGGGGGGGTGTTTGCGAAATTCTAGCCACAACAATTTGGCTGTATCCAAGAATGAGGCTAGGGAAAAATGTATTGTTCTGCCTATGTTAAAAAACCTCAGGCAACTATTTCTTTGAACAACACTGGCGGCCCCATGCTTTGGAGCAAGTGGTCACTTTTGCGTCAACGATCTGCCTTTCGCCATCCCCATGAAAATCTGTCCAAGTTAAGCCTTTGGGGGGGGGGGGGGGGGGAGAGAGAGAAAGAGAGAGAAAAATCAGTTTGCACATGCTCAGAGACTCAATAGAGCTTCGCAGCTTGATTCCCTGAAGACTCCATCCACGCTGGGTATGCTCCAGCCTCAGGCTGAGCAGGACTTACCTAATCTGGACACCAGAACCAAAAGCAAGGAATCGGTCTCTCCTGTGCTTTCAATGTTTACCTGCTGGCACCCACACAGTGTGGAAGAGAAAGCTGCTCAATTTAAAGGGGGACAAGAGGACTGAGAACCAGGGAGTGGAGACCGAGACCAGATGAAGAGCAGAGTGAAGATCAGTGACGCAGAGCCAGGATACAGAGTGAGAACTAGAACTGGCTGGGCAGGGGGCACACAAATCAGGGAAGAAGCCTAAGGCGGGAGACAAAGCCAGTAGTGACAGAGAGCATGGGGGGAGGAGGGAGGGTGACAGAAGGCTGGGGGAAGAAGAGCGCTACCAGATGAGAAGCCAGGAGTGGGGGAATGTGGGAGCGGATGGGCAACAAGACTAGCATAGGAATGAGAAGGCTGAGCAGTAGAGGCTGGGACTGAGATGGGGGGGGGGGGAATAGAAGCAGAAGGGTTCAAGCTTGTTGGGGGAAATGGGCAGAAGAGTTTGTACCCGAAAAATAGAGCATGCTCCCTTCTAGGGAACCCAGGATTCTGGAGTCTCACTGTTCCTCTGCTGTCAGCGAGTATCTGTGAAAAACTGTGGCAAAGAGGACTTGTGATCCTTCTCAGTGCTGGTCCACAGAGGATTATAACTTTAAACTAATGAAGTAAACGATAGCAGAAGAAGTGGCGAAGTCTAGGCAGAGGATTAAAAACCCTGCTGGTGACCTTTATGGTTCTCAACTGATGCCACATGATGGAATTTGTTTCTTCAGTTTGAGATATATATATAATTTTTTTTTTTTTAAAAGGCTAGGAAATTACAAAAACTTAAAAAACACATCAAGTAAGAAGGCAAAAAGTCAAGCACTCACAAGTTAGCAAATGCCAGAACTCAGATTACCTTTGCAATCTTACCTTGGCCACCTTGGGCGTCTGAGTTTAATTACATATCACATGCATGTGTGTTTAATTACATGATTTTTTTAAATAGACACCTGCCTTTTTCAGTACTTAGGATGGACCTGCTCTGGGGATGAATTAGGGATGTTGTCTGAAGGACCGGTGTCTAATTTTGTGCACAACTTGGAAGATATGTACTATTTCTAGTACTGGGACAGACAAGTCTAAGCCCACCCACAACTGAAGGCCTTTCTCCTCAGCTAAGGGGGAGGAATGACCAAGCCCAGGCTACAATTGATTTCTGGGAACAATAAATGAAGAAACAGAGGCGGGAATGATGTCAAAGGTTGAAAAACCAAGGATCCAGAGCGAGACACCAAGCAGAGAACCCGTAACAGTGCCGACTAGGGAGTCAGAGGACACAGCCCAGAGGAACTCTGCCTGGAGACGTGACCAAACAAGGGAACAGAAATAGGCCCCCCAGTCAGTCATAGAGCGCACTCCCCCCACCCCGCCCAGCTTCCTCTTCCTGGACTGATGGATGGCCATCTTGGTTGGCGCCAGGAGGTGGTTGAGGAGACCCTGCAACTTTGTGGGGCCACGGATGGGGTGTGCATAAATGAGAAGGTGTGGGTAAAAGTACAGCCAGAACCTCAGTAAGAGGTTCTGGAGGAGCCAAAAGAAGGGCTGCAACCTGACGCACCCTACATAGAGGTGTGCCAGTATCTCCCTCTTGCAGCAAAAGGGGCTGATGTCAGGGGAGTTCATAGACTGTGCCAGGTACATGCCCGCGCTCATGGCTCCGTGGAGAAGCTGCCTACTAATACCCCTAGAGGGCTGTGGAACCAGTGTGGAGTAAAGGATGGTCCAGAGGGGTTCCTTGCCCTCCTCAGGTGGCAGCAGATCCCGCCAGTGTCAGAGCAGGACACCACGGCGAGGAAGTGGATGGTAAGACGCACACGCACTCCCTCTCATCATAGTCCAGGAGGTCAGAGAGTCTGGTACCACCAGCCAGAACCATCCTCTGGTGCACTAATGGGGGCTCCGCCACCTGCACACTACGGTGTGGATTGTGTAGCAGGGATCCTGCTAGGAGTTCCTCCCCCTCAGCAGCTGCTATGGACCTGGTTGCTGAGACTAGCTTCCAGGTCCTGATAAAAGGACCAGTAGCTCAGACAGGTCTCTGGTTGGAGGACGTGTAGTGAGTGACACAGGGGATTAGAGGAAGAGAAAGAATGGTCTCATGGGTAAGGCAGTTGAATATTGCTCTGGGGAACTGAATCCTATCGTTTCCTATTCCAGAGTTCCTACGTGATGCTAGTCAAATTGCTTAAACAAACAAAACATACAACAAAAACTTTCCAGAGGTGGTCACTATTTGTGTATTCCTCATTTTCTGGGTGCTTGAATTGAGACTGTGGGGCCTGATTTGCAGACACGCAGAACACTCACAATTGCACCTGAAATCAGTGGGAGTTGTGCTCTGAAAGTGCTCTACAATGCTAAGTAAACCGGGGGTGAGGGGGGTGGGGGGAGGGGGGGGGAGGGAAAACAGATCCAAGACATTGCAAATTGGGAGCCCAAAATTAGTGGATACTTTTGACCTTTGTCTTCATGCCTCAGATCCTTATCTATAAAATGGGGATAATAATACCACCTCATCTCAAGGGGGCCTGTGAAAATAAAGTATTATTTGTGAAGCACTCAGATACTGCAATAAGCACCACAGAAGCCCTCATGAGGAAATGAATACTTCTGCTCTGAAGGCAGGGATTGTATCGTGTGCAATCAATAAGGGATGGAGACACACTGAATACGGAGAAAACAAAAATATTCCATTACTGCTCATTAAGTGAGCACTGACCATCCTGTGCACTGAATTGAACAGGGGTTGTTTGGAAAAGCAAAATAATATGTGATCATGTAATTAAGAACTATCATAATGCATGCATACAAGGGGCCAAATTAAGGTACCCTGTACAACCTTAATTCTGGCATTTCGTAACGTTAATAAATAAATTCACCAACAATACACCTGTTTACATGTAATGCTCTAAAAATATAACTACTTAACTAGCTTGCTCACTATGCTTCACAGCATCAAGGATTACAGTCACTTAATCATTCCATACTTAACTATACAATTCAGTGGACCTTAAGTGTTCTGGGGGTTAAAAGAGAGCGTACCAGTACAGCCGAAACACAAGGGAGTGATTTAGTCATTAAGACAGTTTTTCTCCTGCACTCTGATTCAGACAACACTGGATTATAAATTGCTCCATTTTTAAAGTCAGATAAAAAAGGGACACTGCAGGTAGGTAAGTACCATTGGTGTGGTTACTATCTGCTGTTTTCAGGGCTAAACTGGACAAATCTCAAAATAATCAGCAAAATACTGGCTACAAGAATTAGCCACTCCCCCATCTGCACTCAAATACTACAAAGATTGGCAAGCAGTAGAAAACTGCAACATAGGAAATGCTTTAAGCCATGATCTCCTTTTAGAGTTATATGTTGTCTATTTCTCTTTCTCTTGACCTGGGAAAAGTGGAGGGGAGATATTATTCTGGGGAGCAAAGGAAGCTCGAGGAAAAACAGAAACAGGATACCCTTGGGAAATAATGGAAAATGACTCAAGAAGCCAAAAAGATGGCTTCCCACTGGGTTGAAAAACAAAATGCAACCTCTTTCAGATTTGCCTTGATGCAAGTAAAAGGGAGCTAGCCGATTGCTCAAAGCCTTTGAGCCCATGCTTAGGGCTGAGAAGGAAGGCTTGGGCTTACTACCCAGTATACAAAGGAAACAGTTTCTGTTTCCCAAAACTGGAACTAGATGTAGGTTTCTTTTCTGGGAAGCTAAACTTGTTGCCTGACATGTCAGGTAGGGTAAAATCCAGGGGTTCTTTAAAAAGAGGAACGTCCCCCACCCACAACTCCATGCCCCAGGAGAAGAGGTGTTGTAAAGAGCTGGGATGAGCTAGCCCCCCTAACACCAAGTCTAATGCTCAGGAGCCACTAGGGAAGAACAGAAGATGCTGGTGGAAGCCCTTAATGTTTTGAGCAACATAGTTCAGATTGTTTGCCCAAGGGGCTTAGTTAGATTCCTGCTACCCACACCCTTTAGGGGAAATGAAAAAAAAACAGAACCTTCACCTCATCTAGCCAGCTAATAACTAGTCTGATCACTAAGTGGCCAGACAAATGCCAAGAACAGCAGGGCACTCGATTTTCTAGTGAGACCCCATTCTCACACCCAGGGGACTTTTCAGATTCTTTTCTGAGTAAGAAAAATGTGAATCCATGCTTGGGACAACTGGCTCTCTCCCCTCAGACATTCAGTAACAAATACTCCCTGGGCAGATCTGACAAGACAAAACAATCAGCCCACTTACCCAGTGGGCATTCTCTGTGGTCTCCTGGACTGGGAAGAAATTCTGCAAAACCAACATGCCTCAGTACTCAAACTCTTCAAAAGCTTGGGGGGGGGGGGGCAGAGGAGAGAAGAGACTCAGGAAACAGTAACTCCCAATAACTGCAAAGCACCCAGTTGCAATGAAGAGTTACCTCTCACTCACAGATGGTTACTGTTAGGTTACTTGGGTAGGATGGAGGAAAAGTTATTTCCCAACACTCCCTTAGTTTGAGAATTTCCTTCTTAAAATATACCAAAACCCAACAAAATAAGTACTACAATTTAAGCCCTTTTAAGGTTCTGAATGTTCTGTGGCACCAGCTAGTAAGAAGAAATCTTTCCTTAGGTGACGGTCTACACCAGAATCTCCTGATGTGACTCATTGCTACAAAAATTCACTAGCAACAAAGCAGGAGCTCGTCACATCTTTAGCAAGAAAAAGTTTAAATACCTGAATAGATAAGGTATTAAAAAATTAAAAAGGGGGCATTTATTCTAAAATAATGCTGGTTAAGCTTTATTTTTTAAAAGTGTCAATTTTCAGTTGCCATTAAAACAGCACTAAAAAGGCTACTATAAAGAATCTTAATCAGCTTCGTAATTTGTGCATAACATTGTTATTTATGTATTGGGGGCCATGTCATAACAGTTCACTTATAGCTGAACACTTCCTGCCTAATGACATAATGAGTCAGCCCAGAGTAATCTAGATCTTCTTTTTGAAAACCAAAATAGATTTACTATGACAGAGCTCAAATTGCAGACTCCGGTTAGGAAGACAGCACTCTGATGCTCATTTCCTTTTGGAGCGGAGACTGCCTTTGAGTGAAGGAAAACAGCACAATCCTCCCACGTAAGCAAGACTAACACAGACTTGCTATGAGGAGATGGTAACTAGAAGGCGGTAACCATTAAACTAAAGGTAGACATTTACAGATAACCACCTCTTACACATACTTCCTCCAATCAGAATGTATTACTAATATGCACAATTTGGCGAGTGAAGAGAGAAAGACTAGACCCTGGAGACCATGAACACCCAATAGCCAGGATAGGTAGCGGGGGTTCTCCACAGGAGCTTTGAAGTGAAATGCAATCACACAAGCGGTAAGCCTAGTGTACAGGTACAGGGTTCCTAGAACCTCTTTCCCAGCCAAGGGGAGGAGGGATAGATGTAGTCTTCGATGCCATTCACAGACTTTGGGAACACTCTTCTACATGCATCAGGCAGAGCAAAGCGAAAGTACTTTCAGCAAGACAAGGGAAGATGGAACCAATGCTTTCACTACACCAGACAGTTTTGTGGTGAAATACCCTCATTTGGTCACTAACTTGATTCTCCACTGGAGAACCTGGCAGATAAACAAAGCCTCTAAATTGAAACTGGCTTTTTTTAAGTTATCCAGTGTGCTTTTACATACAAATTAAGAGGTAACGCCAACAATTTTAACAAAATGGCAAAGTTTGAGTACATCCTTGTTTAATAAGGACTGTTTCCCTAGGTTGTATTTGTTAAAAATTATGTTTGATCTTGATGGACAAAAGATTTCTTTACCAATTAAGATAGTTGAAAGTCTACAAACTTAAGGACCGTCAATTAAATAATTACACTGACAACTTGGTTTTTATGAAAATCTAGTCCTATCTTATTCCCAGGCAGTAAAACAAAAGAAGATCATTAGGTAGCATTAGCATGTGTAACCCAAGACAGGAGAAAAAGTTAAACTTCATGTTTGATTTTCTACAAGGCTGACACTGAAGATAAATGCCACTTTAAACTGACTAAGCAATTACAGCTGTCTAGCTACCAGAAGAAGGCCTCTTAGTTTTCTAAGTATCTGATACTTACTGAACGTCTTACAGATGTCAGAGACAGCTTTGAAGACTCTATCAGAGAAGTTCACTTTCACCTTCACGTACTTCATATTCGGAAGCTGAAGGCGGAGTAATTTGTGTTGAGGAGTGAACTGGAGTTTAGCATCAGCTTGTATGCCATACTTATCCAAGGTCCAGTGAGTTTTAAGGAGCCAGGTTCTCTTCTTTTCCCACCATAGTGCATGATCTGACCAATCTTTCTTGACATCTAGGGGGGAAAGTAATTTGAAAAAAAAAGATTAAGAACAGTTTTTACTTCTACTTAAAAATGTATTCATTAAAAAAAGTGACAATCAACATGAAATCTGTTGTTAAATGCAGTGTAGGTACCTTTCCCAGACCTGACGAGCTCAGTACGGCTCAAAAGCTGGTATCTTTCACCAACAGAAGTTGGTCCAATAATAGATATTACCTCACTCACCTCTCTCTAACATGAAATCTAGTCAGTTTCAAATAAGTATTTTAAGATGCATTATTTGTATTCCAATAGCACCTAGTGGCCACAACAAACACAATGGGACAGCGATTTCAGATGTTGTAGAAATACAGTGAGAGGTTGTACATTTTTTCCGGCAGCACCTAAGCAGTTAGCAAACTGGTGTGTTGTAACCACTTGCTTTTTGAGCAAGCAGTATTGTCTCATTGTTTCTTTGTGCTTCCCTTGTCTGTTATAGGTCTCTGTTGTCTATTCTCTTCTACTTCGATTGGAAGACAGTCCTTGAGGCAAGGACTGGCTCTGTTATGTATTTGTACAGCACCTAGCACAGTGGGCTTCTAGGCACCACCACAATATTAATTATTAGCGACAAGACAAAGGCTAGGAGGGAAAACAGAGGCACAAAAAGTTCAAGTGACTTACTAAGGATCTCACAACCAAGATCTCATACTGAAGGCATCTGCTGCTCATTCCCCTTGTCAATTTTTGAGGTTTTACAGTTACTGCCTATTTCTCTCTCCCACGTTGCAATACAAGAGATCCACACAACCAAAAGGTGAAACTGGTCACCTATACAGGGACGAAAGTCTAACTGATTCTACACAAAGTGTCCTTAAATGAATAAAACAAGAAAGATACTGTTTATAAGTAACCAGTGAGGAAAGTAAGGGTATGAGGTTTTCAAACAGAAGCATCGTTTTTTTAAACTTCCCTTTTAGAGTAATCTAGTGAAAAACAAGTTATTTAACCCCATACCCGACCCCTAACAATCACAAATAGCACCTACTAACATCAAGAGATCACTGACCCTTTGAAAATCAGGCCTCTTTATAGAAGAGGTCAAATTGGGACAGACACCCCCACACACACACACCCCCATACCCTCAAAGGCATCTCAGATAGAGAATAACCTACACACACATACCTGCAGCACATACTGTATGTTGCAAAATGCAGAATGGAAGTCCACACTCCCACTTGCTGCATGACACTGCCTCGGATTCTTTTGTGCTTCGAACATGACAAATGCGGTTTCCCCCATTACACTTTTAAAGATAATTACATCAACAACAATGCAAGTGCTACTCTGAACTACTTTGACATTTGTCTACAGTTCCATAGGTGGAGAACATACATAGAGAATAATGACATAACTCCTTCCTCAGAATCCAACAAGCTAGTAAGATTTACTTGACATGAGGCAAGGGAGAGCGCAATTCATGAACCATGTTAGGATTTTGATTGCTTAAAGGGTATCCACTGTTCTCTCCTTCTTCAATCCTCCTATTATCACCTTGTCTTTCTTGACATCTTGTGTGGTAAGGCAGATCCTTAGTATTGCCAAATCTCATTTGCACTGGTTAAGTGGTGCAAAGGGGACTTAAACAGGGCCGGCTACAGGCACCAGCTCAGCAAGCAGGTGCTTGGGGCGGCCAAGGGGAAGGGGCGGCACGTCAGGCTCTTCGGCAGCCAAGTCCCTCGGTCCCTCTCCGAGGGAAGGACCGGCCGCCAAAGAAGAAAGCGGCGCAGTGGAGCTGCCACAAAAGTACCGCCGATCGCAATTTGAGTTTTTCTTCCCCTGCCGCTTGGGGCGGCAAAAACCCTGGAGCCGTCCCTGGACTTAAAGTTGCCTTAAGTGAGCAAATGAGGATCTTCCCAAGCTTGGGGGAATCCCTGGCTGGTTTAGAACTGGTTACACAGTTCTAATCCCTCCCCTCTCACAACAACATAAGCAGCCGGGCCACACAGTGTGCTCTGCCAGCAAGGATCACTGGAGCAAAACAGCATGTAAGAGGTTTCTGAGGCTGCTCTAAATTATGCTGTGGGTCAGGTCAGCTGCCAAGACTAGGGACAAAAATGCTCCCCCCACCCTCAACTGGTGTGTTGCAAGCTGCCCCACTGCACTTGATTCACTTTTTGAAGATGGTGGGCTATGTGTCGGCATAAAAAAAGTTTTATCAAAAATGAATGTCTGCTATATATATTTTTATTGCAAATAAAATGCTTCCACAGAAGGTCATGTACATGTATGCATGAGAGTCCTAAAAAGTTTACCAAAATTAGAGGTTTACTCATAAAGTAAATATTAAGAGTATGATCACCTGTGTATTTCATAGACTGACAGACTCTAAGGGTATGTCTACACTACCCGCCGGATCAGCGGGCAGCGATCGATCCAGCGGGGGTCAATTTATCGCGTCCACTCTAGACACGATAAATCAACCCCCGAGCGCTCTCCCGTCGACTCCTGTACTCCAGCTCGGCGAGAGGTGCAGGCAGAGTCGACGGGGGAGCAGCAGCAGTTGACTCACCGCGGTGAAGACACCACGGTAGTCGATCTAAGTAAGTCGTCTTCAGCTAGGTTATTCACGTAGCTGAAATTGCTTAACTTAGATCGACAACCCCCTCCTCCCCCAGTGTAGACCAGGCGTAAGGCTAGAAGGCACCAGAATGATCATCTCACCTCCAGTAGAACACATGACATAGAACGACCCCTCCAAATTCCTGTGTCAATTAGATAATGCCTTTCAGAAAAGCATCCAGTCTCGATTGAAAAATTTCCAGTGACGAAGAACCCTTTTGAGCTTCTGTTAGGATTTCAGACTTTATCAACAATGAAAAAGGAAGCTAACTAAAATTACGCTGCAAAGTACATCCATTGATGGAAAGGCTTTGCCAATCCTCTGGTGTTATATTAAAAGCAGATTCTCTTGTGATCATATACTGCTAACGCATAGAATTAGTTGATCTGAGTTACAGCTGATAGCTAACATCTACTGTAAAAAGACTGTCTTCTCCACTTCTAAAATCTGGGCATTTAAAGAACTAGCTAACAAGCAAGCACCAAAAACAAGCATTTTTAAAATAGCCAACCTCAAAAGGCAGATGCCCAACAGTACAAATGCTGTACACTAAATAATATATTCTAGGCGTTAAAAAAAAAAAAAACAGTTCCACAAGCACATCTCTGAACTTCTGAAGCTAATTGATGCTCAGGCAAGGAGAGATGGAAGAAGAATCTGAATTACAATGCATCTTCCTTCTCCTTTATACCTTCATACTATCTTGATCTCAGGATCACTAAGAAAGTTCACAGAATATAAAGGGACAGTTTCTTTAAGCATGAGGGAGGAAAAAAAAATCCTATTGGTAGAATACTGCAGCCAGAAAGTGAGAATGTCAGCTAAACTTTTCAGCAGCTTTGTACAATCAAATTAAACAAAACCAAATATAGAAAAGCATGCAAACTTACACAAGCCTTGGCTACTCTCAAAAATCTGACATATCATTACAATGAACTTTGGACATGAAGTCCAGCTTCTGCTATCCTGAAAGTTTATGAAGTTGTCACTGAAAATAGAGTCATTTTGAATCTCTAACACTTGTGTAATTTCAGTGCTACAGAAGGTGGACTTTGATTGTCTTTTGGGCCGAGATGAATGCTCTGCATACAGTAAGAAATGGTGTGCATTAAGAAAGGTAAAAATCAAACAGTTATGCAAAGAATCTTGTGGCTATCTTACAGATGGTTATGTTTCTTTATTCAAACAAAAGTTGCTAGATTTACAAATGCAGTTCTATACGTGGTCATTTAAAAACAGCAAGTTTCTAAAAAGACAGCTTGGATAAAACTATATTTAGCAATAGCCCCATTAGGTCAGACTTCAATGACCATGTTAGGTTTAGGAATTTTTCATGTTTTCTGATGTAACAAAATGTGAGATCCAAGTTATAAAATGCAACCAGTTGTTAAAGTTAGTTTTGCAGAGAGACGCTTGAAAGTGTTTCAATTAAGTCCTATCATAGGTTTCTAAATGTTCATTAAAAATGTCTCAATTTTCTACTGACTAATTTGTCTTACTGGTAACAGTTGTGTGACAGCAGGAGAGGGGGTTTTGCTTCTATGCACTGCAATTAATGAACACATTTCCTACTACTATTCCAAATACTGAATCTGAGTGTTTAAGAAGGATCTCAAAATCACACATCCAGAGTCACACAACGAATCACAGCAGAGGTAGGAACAGAACCAGAAGCCCTGACTTTCAGTAGCATGCTTTAACTATTACATTTACTCGATTGTACAGCAGCCGTGTCATGTTAAGGAAAGTATAAACAATTAAACTCAATAAGACTTTATTGGCATGACTAGCTGGACAAGTATCACCGAAGGCACAGACCCCTAAGATCAGGATGGATTGATTTTCAAAGTGATTTTAATGAAGTTAAATCAACAAGCAGAAAGTCTTGATAATAAATAGTTGATTTTAATCATGTTTTGTATTTGTACTTTAGTTATTTTCTCCAGAAGTGCTGATTCTCATTAGTTGGTAACCAATAAAACATGCTGATTTGCAACTAAATACAGTATTTCAACTAAATTGGTGCTTCTTTTTGCTACCAGAAAGAGGATACACTATAGCTATCCTTAGTTATTAAACAATTATATAGCTTAATTTATATTGATTCAGATTCTTAATTTTTACTTTATGTTAAATGTGCTGGACACCTACAAAAAAGTTAATCAGAACATGTTTTGCATTTAAAACAAACCGATTTGTTAAACAAAAAGGAAGCAATTAGTGAATTGACCAGATAATGACCAGAAATAAACTGTTCAAGATATTAGAACTAGTACCTCATCTTCTCACACCTAGTTTTTATTCATAGATTAGAAGAGGAAAAACCAGCTTCTCTCTTTCCCACTCCCAATGGGTTTCTTAACTTTGAATTAATCAAAACGTTGACCTGAACTAGTGGCATAAACTGAAGTGAAGAAAATATTCTCTGCGCACATGCAGAAGATGCTACTGCGGTCAAAATCCACCTTAGCACTTCTAACTCTGGTTCCAGGTGCATGGCCAGTGACTTCCACCCATTCAGTGGCCTGACTTTTTTTAAAACTTGGCAGCAAATATGTATTAAATATTTATTTTAAATCATTACAATAAATTTAGGCCTTAACATAAGTTGTCAATTTCAAATAAGGTTTATTTTTAAAAATGTCATATTTAATTTAGGTCCAAAAATCCTATCTTTATTTTTTTTAAATCAGTTTGTATTCACCCTGCCTAAAGGTGCTAGTCATGAGTAGGCAAGATCCCCCCAGAACAGGACTACATGCTGCGTCCATTTGTCTGCAATTACAACGCAGATCTGAACCAGGTTGAGTCACTGGTGCAATATAGCGAGGATACGCACACATGCACACTCTCTTTCTCCTGGTCTCTAACTCTTAGGCCTGGTCTACATTAAGTTTCATGGAGGTATTCTGCAATCCTCTTCCGAAGGTTTCTAGGGATGGCAGCCCTATTTCTCCACAGTAGGACTCTCTCCCATGCCAGTCAATGAGAACTTTGGCAGGCACCATTTCAGTACACCGCCTAGCAGCCGGGGGCGAAAGTAACTTAAATTCCTTACTGGTACGGTCGTATCGCAACCCCCCCTTCCCACTTCCACTCCTACACACTTAACTTCATGGATCCCTTTGCATGACTGATACAGTAGCTCTCTACTAGTTTTATTCTAGAGCATTGGTAGTAACTTTAAAGGTATGTCTACACAGCCAACAGCGCTTTAACGTAACTGTGTAGTCACGGCTCCAGCGCTGGGAGAGAGCTCTCCCAGCACTAATAAAACCACCTCTGCGAGGGCAACAGCTCCCAGTGCTGGGAGCACTGTCTACACTGCCACTTACAGTGCTGAAACTTTACAGGAGCACTTTAATGTCCGCTGTGTAGCCATACCCTTTTGTGAAGGGCTTTCAGCTTCTTCATTTGTTGCTCTTCTTTTTGATGGACAATCCCCCATTTCCTCACTTTCACGTTTAAACATGCCCATTAGGGTGTAAGACGGGCAGAGGCCTGGGGGCAGGGTGTCACAGACCAGCAAACAGCAGCAAGCTGCGCCAGTGGGAAAGAGGCGCGAGACAAAAGTTTCATCCGGGGCACTAGCTGCTTCGGAACCCAGCTCGCGCTCTGCCAAGCGCCACGCCTTGCCCCCCGCCCTCCTCGCTGCTGGCTCCTGCCTCTGGCACCCCACAGCCACCTGCAACAGGGACTGCTGCAGAGACTCCCCCAAAGAGCCAGGGTAGAGGAGAAGGAAGGAGGGTCCTTGGCTCTGGTTCTCCTCAATTGCAGCCAGGTGAGCTCTCCCTTCCGCAGCTGGCTGGATAATGAATGAACCCAAGGGCTGGGAGCAGAGCGCAGCGCCCTGGGCATGGAGTGCAAAGTCACCTCTTTGTCTTGCAGTGTGCACACAACACTCGCCCCCCAAGCTGCCTCGTTCCCCAAGGGCCCGCGCGTGTGGATCTGCATGCTGGAGAGTGGGCAGCCCACAGGAAAACCAGCCCAAGAGCAAACTGGGTGGGGAGCAAGGGGTTTTCCTTGTAGGTGCTGGAGCATCCACGGGGAAACACTGGTGGGTGCTTAGCACCCACCGGCAGCTCCCCGCCCCAGCTCACCTCCGCCTCGCCTCCTCCCCGAGCGTGCCACGTGCCCACTTTTTCCCCCTAGCTCCCAGTGCTTGCGCTGCGAAACAGCTGTGGGCGCGGCCAGCGCTGAGAGGGAGGGAGGAGAAGGGGGGGAACACGGCACGCTCGGGGAAGAAGCAGGGCCAGGGTGAGGATTTGGGGAAGGGGTCCAATAGGGGCAGGGAGGGGGCAGAGTGTTCGGGGAAGTGGTTGGAATGGGAGCGGGGCTGGGGTGGGGAAAGGGTAGAGTCGGGGGGAGCCAGGGGGTGCAAGCACTCACCGGCGCTGGGGAAAGTTGGCACCTATGGGTTTCCTGCACAAATCACACTGAGTCCTGCTCGCATTGCCCTCCTTAGACCGCCCCCCGCCTGCTGCCTTTCAGTTCCCCTAATCCCCAAGGTCAACTCGGATTCCCTCTCCAACTATGCTTAGGGGTGGTCTGTTGGCTTGCAGAGAGGGATGTTTACTATAATCCATTCTGCTGGTGAGTTGCTCCCTCTTAGTGAAGGCTGAATTATGCAGTGTATGATTCTGCAATCAACTACATTTAATTACAGTGTTCCAATGGAGGGGACAGTCACACCGGGTGCTTTCTACTGTAAATTGCGCGCCTGACATGACAGACGTGACCAATAAGACGCAAGCGGTTACCATGCTGGCACTCAAAAGCTAACGTTTCGAATCACATGAACGTCTTCCACCTGACAAGAAGTAAAAACTGAAAAGGAGCATTTTGTTTCTAGAGAACGTAAAATGTATTTAATTCAAGCGATAAATCTGATTTTTTTTTTATTACTGAATGCTTTGGCCACTTCCTTACTGGAACACTGTACCAGCCCGTACCGGCTCACTTTCACCTCTGCTAGCAGCATACAGGACGAGGCAGCTTTGGGATGCCGCCAGCAGCAGCAGCAGCTCTGCCTTTGTTACCCTCAGGAGTGAGATATCAGCTAAAGCCATCACTACCTGTGGAAACTGGTGCCAGCATTTAGTGCTATGACTTTATACGCAGTTTCATGCAACCGAGCAATTCCCTCCTCCTCGTTCCCCTCACTCCTGGAGGGCCATCCTCACCAGGGCTGGTGCTGTGAGGGCACCGTGCAAAAGTGTCAGTAAGCATGTCTGGTTTAAAAAGTTTACAGGAGCAAAGGAAGGGTGGTCTGAATCTTCTTCACTTTCACTTTCCATTTTGACTATATGGACAATGGTAACTGTGTGTGTTTTATCTGCAGCTGCCCCTCCACACCCGTGCAATGCCGGAGGCCAGATAAGGAGGAAAAAAGAAGGACTTAGGATAACATGTTTGAAGACATCCTACAAGCCCATGCTGCAGACCATTGCAGGGATCCAGCTATGCTAAGGTGGGCTAACTGTAAGGAGAGAGAGGGGCAAACCACAATACAAAACAAGAGATAATTTTAAGTTTTTAGAACTTAATAGGGGAAAACCCAAAAGCTGTACCAGGAAGATAAATATAGAACAGTGGCTCTCAACTTTTCCAGACTACTGTACCCCTTTCAGGAGTCCTATTTGTCTTACGTACCCCCAAGTTTCACCAAATTTAAACTGCTTGCTTACAAAAAAATCAGACATACAACTGGCACAGCACACTATTACTGAAAAATTGCATACTTTCTCATTTTTACCACAATTATAAAAATCGATTGGAAGTACAATATTTCCTCTTCCATTTCAGCGTACAGTATATAGGGCAGTATAAACAAGACATTGTCTGTATGAAATTTTAGTTTGTACTGATTTTGCTAGTGCTTTTTATGTAGCCTGTTGTAAAAGCAGGCAAATATCTAGATGAGTTAATGTACCCCCTGGAAGACCACTGTGTACCCCTAGGGGTACACACACCCCTGGTTGAGAACCACGGGTACAGACCATTACCAAGTACTTGCCACTTACAATAAGAAGCTTCAGGTTACCAACACATTAACCTTTGTGAGTTTGTACATGGTACTCTTCCTTACTCTGTTCAGTTAATGCCAAAGCATTGTTCTTAAGAACAAAAGATTACTCAACATGCTGTTTCATTTCAGAGAAGAATCAACTTTTCCGCTCCTTGGCTGCAAGTCCAGCTTCAGTCTTGCTGTCCTGTTCTTTGCTTCTCTTTGGCCTGAAGTGCTGCACAGATTCAGTGTTCCAGTGGCTGTACCTCTTTGCATCAAGTTTATCCACAAGTGGGGTTTCTTCACCTAGTAGGCCCTCACGTGTCCATTAGCTATCCAAACAGTCAGAGGTGCCTATTGATGGAATATAGCTCATTCTCTCTATTCATATGCTTGAGGTCCTTTGTGAGTGGGTTTCTCATGTACTGTTTTCAGGAACTATTTTCATCTAACATCTTTTTGAGCAATTCCCTTTTTCATCAAAAATATTTCCTTTCAGTATTTCCCCTTGATTCCCTTCAGTACGTCTGTAGATTTAGTTTCCTTCCACTTTTTCTCTAGCAGCAAAAATATACACCTGGGTACGTGAGCAGACTGCTTTTCCGGACCTGAAACTGTTCCTATTTTCCTTTTCTCCCTTCTCACTTCCCAGTCCTTTAAAATTAAAGAACTGGATAATAAAATCATCACCTCAACTCCTACGCCAGCTTATCCGGTAGCTCAGCATCTTGATTCTTCTCCTTCCCTAACAGGTTTTTCCAATTGTCCCCTTCAGGTGGACTCCAAGCCCCCTCCCCAGCTCAAGCTGCCCGCTCAGTGGCTCTCCCCACCCTGGGACAGCTGCAGCAGGTGCTAGTGTCAGGGTTACTTGTCTGTGAGCAAAGGGCCTGGAAGGTGAACACTGCAGACAGCCTGGAGAAGGAAGAGCAGACAGCAGAAAGACCTAGGCATCCTAGCTGGAAGAGTAGAGGGAGATTCACCAGGACATAATGGGGCTTCTCCAGTAGCCAACAGATGCGGCAGTCTCACTCAGGCTCAACAGTCACAGGCTCGCTTCCCTGTGCAGTCCAGAGAGAACTCCATTACAGCACCATCCTACATCATACCCCACCCTCAATATTTCATGTGGCATCAGCAGCCACATCCCTACCCCTACACGCTGGGGGACTGGAGGACAATTACAACATCACATAACCACGGTTGCTGTATTTCACAGGTGAGCGTGGGTACGTAAGATGGACATGAATGTTCCATCTCAATAAATTAGTGAACAGAACTTACATTTTTAAATGGATGTGCTTTTAAATTGAAGATTTTTCTTTGCACTGGTTTTGTTATGGAGTAAAATTCTATTTGGAAAATGGTTAATCTTTATTAGTTCACAACACATGCTGCAGAGTGCCTAGCAGTTCTGAAAGCCCCTTCTGACTTGTTACTGTACAGAGTGAGACCTCATAGGTTCAGTGACAAAGTGTAATAATCATAAATGTACAGCAAGCACCTCAAAATCAACAGGTACGTGGTCAGCGTTATATTCATAGATGCACCCCAAGCACTCTACAATTCTTAAGGGGCCCCAAACCACCAGGGCCAGGTAGATCATGTTTTCACCCCTCAGCTCACAGAGAGCCGAGAGGCACTACACCACAACACATTACTGTGGCTCACTGTTAAAGTGCTCTTTCAAAGCCTCCCGGAGCTGTACAGCTCCACGTTGAGCTCTATAGCCTTTGTGTCTGGCTGTTCAAACTCAGCAGACAGCTGCTCCACCTCCATCCTGCAACCCAGAAGCAACTTCCTCCCCAGATATTATGCAGGACACAGCAGGGAGCTGTAACCATTGGGAATTTTTTTTCCCCCCCGGAGATCAAATCTTGAGATTAGACAATGCCAGCATCCCTTCAGTTAATCAAAAGAGCATTCAATTGTCATTTTGCACCTGCTGAGCCAGTACTTGAATCTTTTGCTTAGTATGGTCGAGGTGGCCATGTATAGCTTCCTGAGCCAGGTGAGCAAGGGGTAGCCTGGGTCACCCAGGATCACTATTTGCATTTCAGCATCACCAATAGTAAATCTGCTGGTTGGGAAAGAAGTCCCTGCTTGCAGCTTTCTGAACAGTTCTGTGTTCTTAAAAGATGTGAGTGTCATGCCCTTTCCCTGATCAACCACTGTTGATGTCAGTTAGCTATCAACACTTACATAACCACAGAAAAGTAGCTCTCTCTGTTGATGTACTCTGGCAAAGTGGTTTTGTGCCAAAATGGAGAAAGACCTGCCACCTATTGCTCCCCATCTACTATGCACTGGAAGGCTGTGGCAGGCTCAGCACACAGATCCAGAATTGTGGCCTTTTGCATCCAGAAGTTCTGCAGCCACTACCTATCAACCCAAGCCTGCAATACAATACAATACAATCCCAGTAGTCAGTGCTTGTTTCTCAGGCCCAGAAGCAGCACTCCACCATCTGCAGCTGCTCCATCAACCTCACCAACAACCTTTAATTGGTTCTTGCTATGTCCCACAGCAATCTGTCCTCCAAGAAATCGTCACATGTTCCCCGCCAATTCAGTTCTTCTTATGGCTCTGCAGATACCGAGGATCATGCGTTCTGTGCTTGTGACCCTTATGACAATAGTGCAGGGCTGTACGGGCTCCATGCTTCTGTCAGAGATGGCGGAGACAAAGGAGGGCTGCATGGGTTCATGAGATTTAAAAAAAAAAAAAAAGGCGGAAAAAATTATGAGATATAGAAGACATGGGATGAAGACAGCTGCATACTGGGAAGTTGACCCCTTGCTCCTAGTCACCCCTGTGTGACTTGTTTCTGTCCCACTATGCATTGCCCAAACTTCCCAGAGGTGGGTTGCATATTGGCACACTGCACTGTGCACCGACAAGGGAGCTGGCATACTTATCAGGAGTCAAGTATGGAAGCACACAAGCAATAAGCAAACTGCAGCGGCTTTACATCAGCGTAACTTGCATCATCCAAAGTTTGTAACATAGACAAGGCCTTAGCACAGAGATGTCCTCTGACAGAAAGATAACCCTTCAGCATGCCCTTCTTAGGAAAAAGATACCCCTAGAGTGAGCTCAGATTGTGAACATGTGATTTGTCTGGGCATACCTGCTGTTTCCATTTGTCTTACTAGCAAAGAGAAACGTTAAATTGTCTTCAATGGGCAATTGGCTAGAAGACTGCTTTATCGCAGTTTTCTAGCCAAGTAATTTCAAGGGAGAATGCGGCAAAGTCAGGCTCAACCATGCACAGCCTCTTGGGCAGATTTTAGATACCTAGAACCCCCAGCTGGTAACTGAAGGTGCTCAAAGAGCAGACCCACTTATGTTCCACGCTACTGAGGAGACTGGGTCAAAGTTGGGGGGGGGGGGGGGGGGGAGGAAGGAAAAAACAAAGCTTCTTTTCCTGCATTAAAAGGAATCTCAGGTCTCAACTTTCTCCATTTTATTGGATGATTCTTTTAGAGACTTTGAGCAAGAACGTGACATCACAGTAGGCGGAAACTTGAGCGTTTCAAGTCCCAGCCTCTCTTCTTTCCCTCAAGGGAGAAGTGCGGAAGCTGCATCTCAGGTTCCAGCCTACTGTGGGATATCTTACTCATTCTAGTTCTTTGGAGCTCTCCAGAAAACAGGAGGAAATAAGGATCCGAGATGTCTGGGGGTTATGTCTTGAGAGGGAAAAAAAGGAAACTAGGGCACGTGCCTATGGTCCAAATTGGAGGGGGAAAGGGGCAAATTTGTGCACAGACAAAGAAAGAAACTTTGTTGACTTGACTGGCAATGCCACTTGGTGCACAGGCCTGCAGCAACACCACTCAAATTCAGCCCAGCTACCCCCCCCCCCATCATGGTTAATTGCACCTCGAGCAGCAGGATGAGCAATAGCTCCCAGAAGATCCACCCATGTAAGTGCCACATTACAACAATGCACCACCACCACCTGGTCACAATTGTGAATGCCACTGCCCCAGGGGTCACAGGAGACTGGAAGTTCACCCTCCCCTTTAAAGCACCATGAATTTTTGAAATTCCTTTTCCTGATTGTCTAGCTTGGCAAGCAGGCTTAACAGTTATGTGTATGCTGTATTGCTGCTTGTTATTTATATTAGAAGGTAGGGCCCCAGACGTGTTTGTGCCAAGAGCCCACTGATGATGGTTAATCCAGTCCAGGTCCCCATTCTCTCTGCCCCATAGTGTGTTAACTTGAAAACCCCGTTAAAAGGACAGGCTAAACCAGGGGTCTCAAACTCAAATGACCATGAGGGCCACATGAGGACTAGTGCATTGACCAGAGGGCCGCATCACTGACACCCCCCCTCGCTGCCTCTGGCCTCGTCCCCACTCCACCCCTTCCATTAGGCCCTGCCCCACCTCTTCCCACCCCTTCCCTGCCCCATTCCAACCCCTTCCCCGAAGTCCCCACCCCAACACTGCCCCCACGGGGTGCAGAAAGGGTGCAGGGTGTGGTGGGGGCCCAGGGCAGGGAGTTGGTGTGTGGGGTGCAAGAGGGTGAGGAGTGCAGCAGGGGGTCAGGGTGCAGCAGGGGGCTGGGGTGCAGGAGGGGAGTCAGCTGTGGCAGGGGGTCGGGGTGCAGGATGTGGCAGGGCTCAGGGCAGGGGGTTGGGGTGCAGGAGGGGTTCAGGGTGCGAGCTCCAGCCCAGTGCCACTTACCTAGAGCAGCTGCGGGGCGGCAGCGGCGCGCACCGGGGCCAGTGCAGGCTCCCTGCCTGCCTGCCCGCCCGCCCTGGCCCCCGGCCCCGTGCTGCTCCGTTCCAGGAAGCAGCTGGAACCATGTCCCTGCAGCCCCTGGGGGAGGGGCTCAGGGTTCCGTGTGTGTGCTGTTCTTGCTGCTCCTCCAGGTATCTCCCACGAAGCTCCCATTGGCTGCGGTTCCCTGTTCCCAGGCAATGGGAGCTGCGGGGTGGCGGTGCCTGGAAGGAGGCAATGCAGGAGCCCTCTGCCTCCTTTCCCCCCACCCCCCCGGCCCGAAGGGGTGTGCTGCCAGCTGCTTCAGAGAGCGGTGCGGGGCTCGCAACGCCACAGGGGGCAATCCCGGGGGTGGGCATGCGGCCCATGTGTTTGAGACCCCGGGTTAAACTTAAGTGTCAATCTGCATTAGCTGGTTCTGTTCTGGTGGCTTTTCAAATCCTATTCAACTCAACTGGATAAAAAACAAACAAGATGTTTTTTGCCCATCAAGACCAGGCTTGTGGATGGAAAACTGTATAGAGGCACAACAAAAAAGACTTGAGGCCATCTTTATATAGCAAAACAGAATTAGTGGCAGACTTTGTTGCTGTTCACCTTGAAAGCTAGATATATTCTAACAGTCTTTCAAATGTGACAAGCATTAAAATTCCCACAGTAGTTCTAGAGACCTCCCCAAGGGCAGAACATTATGACAGGAGGACAAAAAGGTGACTGTTTACTGCATAAAATATTTAATATTAAAAAATGTCCTTGGCTTTTAATTCATACTGGTGTCTGCCACTGCAATCATAGGCATGCTAGCCCATCCATCATCTCAATGAGAACAGATAGTGGTGGATTTAAGATAGTTCTATTTCATATTCAGAATTCATGTAGTAGAAAAATAAACCTAGATTGCCAATCCCAGAATTAAAATTATGTACAACATTAAACTCAGAGTGCAGATATAAATGAAGAGAAACATGAACGCAGTGGGTACATTTTGCAGGTATTTCAAAATTAAACTAATTTTTTGAATGAGGTACATGTGTAAGCTACCAAAATATCATAATTAAGATGACTTTTTAAATGCTTTCTTCATCTCCAATGGTTGCAGTGGAAAAAAAAAAGCGCAAGAATATTTCTACCATGAAAGTAAAAAGTTTTATTGTTCTACTAGTGGCACTTTAGAGATTTAGAAGTGTTTTGAAAGTTATATTGATTGGTTCATTAGTTTGCATGGTTCCAGAACTAAACTCTAAGTTACTCACATTCCCTTGCATGGCCCACAAAAAAAGGCCACTGCCTCACTGTTCTACAATCAATATATGCAAAGAGCTTTCTATTTATTCCAGGAAGACTAATTGTTCAAAAACAATTTACGTCAGCCAATTTACGCCCCTTGTCAGAAGTTTAGAGAGCCATGGTATATACTCAAAAGAAACCTTTCCTCTCCAGTTCAACAGGAGATATTTTCATTCCTTCTATAGAAGGTATTAATGTTATTTGACAGGCACTCTGAAAATTCATGACTTCTTAGTAATTGTATACAATAGTCTTGCATTAAACAGAATTTTCTCATTGTTTTGGGACATCCCATATTTAAAATGGGAACATCTTACTTTTGTGTGAAATTATATATATATATATATATATATATATATATACACACACACACACACACACACACATATATATATACACACATATACATATATATATATATATATATATATA
>NW_020664540.1:13589571-13591890 GCF_002925995.2 Terrapene triunguis | reverse complement strand
TTACTGCGTTATAGGTGAAACCGCGTTATATCGAACTTGCTTTGATCTGCCAGAGTCGGAGCACTGCTTTACCGCGTTATATCCAAATTCATGTTATATCGGGTCACGTTATATCAGGGTAGAGGTGTATCTCAACCAGCAGGGGCTAGAAATACCATTCCCCCCCCCTCCCAATGCATGCTGTGTCTGACAAACTGTTATCAATATAGTGGAGGTTAGGTGGAATAAGATAACAGGAAACTGCAATAGCCATGAATATTACCTCAGGAAGCCATTTCTGCAGAGTAGCACTAGGTTCCATTTTACGCCTAGGCCTCTGATGAAACCACTACTAAACTGTCTAATGGGTTCATAGTATAACTCACCAAATGATTTACGGGATTTTGAACAAAATGCCACTGTGAACTATGTTTCTGTATACATTTGAATAAGTATGTGCCAAAAATCTCTGCAAGTATGTGTTATAGCTATTAGAAACTTTTAAAAAAATGCTAAGAATAAAACCCAAATACATTTAGTTAAGATAATACTTTCCCTTCACTGCCCCTACCACTGACTTCCAAGCTTGAGCGAAAAAATTTAAAAAGGCTGCAAGACAAAAAAAGGTTCCCATTTAATTTTTAAATTGTAAGAGTCAGTATCTAGGGCAGCAGATTCCTTTATTGTGTTCCCAAAAGAGTGATGAAAAAAAAAAAGCCGTCGTTCCTAAAATCCTAATCTAAAAACAAAACTGCAGTGGCCAGAGTCTTAGCCCAATTATTTGTCCACAGAATTCACAGTAGAAAAGGTTATGGGTTCCCCGATTCCAGTGTTCACAAATGCTGAACACCATGTACCAGATCTGCCCTTGAAAGCATCACTGTACTCAGTCTAGTCAGCCTCAGAAGTCAGAGGAATGTCAATTTATATTAGCATTTAACAGAGTTTGCAGACAATCCACAATTCAGATATACAATCATTCTCATAAGTATTCAGTGACCAAGGCAAATGGGCCTGGCTCATCCCCTCCATGAACATAGCCAGCACATTGGGATTGGAAACTCCACAAGCCTCCTCTTGTTCCATACGGAGTAGTAAGGAAACAAGACGGAGGAAATGACACAAGCAGGGGCCCTGTTGCTCTATGACCTGGAAATGTTGTGGGATGTGAAGGCGGCAAAGGCTTCTCACAAAGAGGACCCATGCGTTCAACCCCATTTCTGCAGCCTGTTGCACCCCTTGGTGTTCCACTGACTTCTAGTGGGGCTCCATGAAGTAACAGAGGTCCACAAACATGAGTCAAGTTGCATGATCAGGGCCTTTATTCAGAGGCAGTTAAGGACATATATGAAGTTATGCTACCCAGCCTTATGTATTTCCACTTAAAAATAATTTCAAAAAAATCACTTTTACACCTTATATTTGATAGAGACTACAGTACAATCCATGCAAGGATTGTTTTGCATGTATTGCGAGAGTGCTTTTTTTAAATAGACTTTCTTATATCATTTCAGGCAGAATTAAGTGATGCAGCAATTCCAATTTATGTACGGATAGTGACAGGAGGGAAGAGTAAGTCCTTTGAAGTAGGATGCCTTCAAAAGGTATCTTAACATTTTGTATTTTTAAATTTTAAGCTGGGCTTGTGCCTTTTTATAACTTTGGTTTTGCCAAGAAGTCCCTAAGAAGTCTCAGGGAAGTTTAGCGTCAGCTCCAACATAGGGTTACCAGATAGCAACTGTGGAAAAAACGGGACAGGGGGTGGAGGGTAATAGGTGCCTATATAAAGAAAAAATCCCCAAAAACAGGACTGTCCCTTTAAAAACGGGACATCTGGTCACCCTACTCCAACATGAACTGAAGGAACAAGGATGGCTTGTAATTAGTAACAGTATTGCTAGATGGAAAGTTTATTCTAAGAGGTAAAAATTCTACTCTAGCTCTTGAAGAGGCAGTGATAAATTACTGCTGCTTTCCTAAAATATTTTAAAGGTTCATGGACAACATTCAAGGCCACAGGCCAAGATAAATATTTAAGATATTCACTAGGATCAGACGACAAATCAGATACATTTTGACTTCAAAAGTTCAAGTACCTTTTGATCAAAGAACTAGTCCAATACCTGCATTATATATAATGCAAGTTGTTTTGGGGTGGGTTTTTTTATTTTAAAACTGTATTATAAAAACAAACAAACACACACACCACACACACACAAAAAGTGGCAAGTTGGCTGCCTAGACTCTGTACACTCCTTGCTGAGAAGTCCGGGGGGGGGGGGGGGGGGGGGGGAGGGGTTTTTTTTGGGGGGGGGGGGGGGGGGGGGGGGGGGGGGGGGG
>NW_020664540.1:13569420-13589471 GCF_002925995.2 Terrapene triunguis | reverse complement strand
AGGGAGAAGAGATGTTTTTGCATGCATGGAATGGGAATGGGGTGGGGATGAGAGGGAGTTGCAGGCTCTTTCTACTGAGATTACCTAAGAGAGCGCTGACATGCAGCTGTTTGGGGTGGGGTGTGTGGGAGAGATGGATTTTTGCTGCAAGAGAGATCCAAGGGAAAAAACACCTCCGGACAACCAGGAGCTGAAACCCTGCTATTTGTTAGTAGCACAAGTAGCCACTGTACACTGGAAAGAATTACAAGATGCAGAACAACCTATAACAGTGAATAATTCTGGATCTAGAGTGAAAACAGTTTAACACTTATCAAAAGCAACTGTGTTTTTACATAGGTGTCGCAGAAAAACTTTTTTTTTTTTTTTTTTAAAACAAAGAGTGTTACATCAATAAGTCACAGTAAGGTTGTGCATGCGTGCGTGTGGGCGAGAGAGAGAGAGAGAGAAAAAAATAAATAAAAAAAAGCCATCTGAGAATATTTTGAAGAGATTCCTGCATCATTTGGCAGTGTTATAAAATGATTACATATCACGTGAAAAGTGCAACAGAGATGCACGGCTTGATAGTAGCAATGAAACATTTGAATGCCAAGAATGCTAATGAAGACCTTGTTTCAGTCAGTGAGAAGTCTGGATCTTTTGGTGATTAGTGTAGACATTTTTATTGACTTTTAAAATAACTATTAATATTTAAATATCTTTCCTAAATACTGCTGGGCTCTTTCCTTTCACTTGTGGGTTTTAATGAAGAGTGAAGTTTATACAGATGTTACTGGAATGGATCCATATTTAATTTTTTCTCTGAAGGTTAGAAATTTGTCATTAAAAGATTATCAAATATGGCAGAGGGTTGAGTTTCATAACGTGAGTGGAGATGTGCAGACAATCAACCATTCTGACTGACAGCCTTGGACACTGAGATGCTAATCTTTTAACTGGACCTGAACTTTCATTTTGAGCTAACATACTCTGTAGACAAATGAAGTAAAGCAATAAGCAAGTTGATTTACTGTACTAAGGGCAAAAAAAAAAAAAAATATCTTACCGCGTTATAGGTGAAACCTTGTTATATCGAACTTGCTTTGATCCACCCAAGTGTGCAGCCCCGCCCCCCCCAGAGCGCTGCTTTACCACGTTATATCCGAATTTGTGTTATATTGGGTAGTGTTATATGGAGGTAGAGGTGTATTTCAAAACCCCTTTGGGCTGAGACCAAGCATCAGTGTCAAAACCTAAGATTATATTTTTAGTTATTATGGAATGAAGTTATGCGTTTGGGATGGATTTATGATATGGAAACACCTAGGGCAGTGGTTTTCAAACTGTGGGTTGGGACCCAGTGGCAGGTCACGAAATGTAAGGCACTGGGTCGCGGTGGCTCTGGTCTTGTAAAAGTCCCATCGGTGGTGCTGCCAGGGTAGTCCCTACCTGTTCTGACACCACGCTGCCCCCCGGAAGCGGCCAGCAGCAGGTCCAGCTCCTAGGCGCGCTGCCCCCGCCCTAAACACTGGAGGGGGGGAGGCAGTGTCTGAGGGCAAGAGCCATGCGCCTCTGCCTAGGAGCCAGACCTGCTGCTGGCTGCTTCTGGGGTGCAGTGCGGTCCGCGGTGCCAGGACAGGTAGGGACTCTTATTCATACAGAATTGCTGGATGCAGCACACAACGACAATGAGATTGGGAAGTTTTTGCAAATGCCTAAGGGGAAAAACTCGACTCTCAATGGGTGGAGGGATACTGAGAATCATTCTTGTTCTTGCCCAGCACAATGGGGACCTAATCCTAATAAGGGCCTTTTGGGCACTATCATAAAATATTTAATTATCGCCATCATAGTTTAATAATTTGTGCAAATGTGACAACAGGAGATGAGGATGTACATTTGACAAACATCAGGATATGCTCAGTTCAAAAGTAGTAACATCAGAATTCTTGTTCAGTATGGGTGCATCTTAGATGTTAATAATCCTGCAAACGTGGAAGAAAAGAAGAATCTTGTAGAGAACAATGACAAAGCATGAAACTCACTGCATGTGGCTGTAATGCTTACTTGACATCTTTAGCCAAAGATCTTGATACTCCAGTAAAGAAAATTTTTAATGAAATTGTAGAATACTTAAAGTCGACTTTAAGTAATTAGAATGTTTTTACCTATCTGCTCTAAGTGAAGCTATCTGAAGATATACTGTGTGGTGGAATTTAGCGAGCGAGCATTTTGAACAGTTTAAGAACTAGCCTGTCTGACAATTTGTGACTGAAACATTGCCCTCGGTTTTGACACGGTCATTGCCAAAGTAGTAAACCACAGAACTAGAGACAAGTGGAAGACATGTGGATTAGATTGTCTAAAGTGGTTGAAATAGGCTCCAAACTAAACAGATCTGTAAAAAATCTGAAAGTTTGTCATTGAATTTTCAAAAACTATTGACCAGCTCTGCTAAACAGAAAGCAGTTATACTGCTTCTACTGAAATGCAGAAGGAACTTCAGGAGACTCTGCAGAAAGACATACCCAAGGACAAGTCTACATCACAAGCAGTGAGTGAAGTGATTGTTCATTTCTTCAATCTCAGATTCTCAATCCATAGTATCAAAAAAGAAGTCTAAATAAGAAGGAGATAAATGCCACGATGCAAGAGAAATGTTACTGATCACCCAATCATATTTTTAAAAACGCACACCAAAACCCCATCCTCAAGCAACCATATCTATTTCTTTGATGATCAATAAAACCTTTGAACTGATGGATATCAGTGGCCAGACAGGTCAATGCAGTTTGCAGGAGAGAAACCAACTTTTCCCCTGCACTGGTCTTTGCCACAGGTGAAGAACGAGTGTTTTTAATTTTGGACTACTTCATTACACAGCAGGCTTCTCAAATTGAAATAATCAGGCAACAAGAACAGGTGGCAAAAGAAGAGCTTGAAAAGTCCACTTGCAGTTTCTTATTTAGTCAGCTTATTGAAACCTGTTCTGCCTTTACCTAATGTTCACAGATTCTGTATCACCAACAATTTATTTGAAAACAACAACAACAACAAAACCACACGCTACTAAGAATGCAGAGCTAGCCAAGTGACCCGAACTGCCACAAGAAAAGTTTTAGTGTCATAAGTTGTATTAGCAATTAAAAAAAACAAACAAAACCACCACACACAAACAAGTGTGTGGAATACTGTTGTCCAATAACCTCAAATACTTAAAACAAGCTACTGAGAATTTTTAATTTAAAATCTAACAATGTTGCTTTCATAGAGTATAGTTTGATAAGTTAATGTCAAATCAGAAATTAAAAAAAAAAAAAAGTCAAATTCTCACTATTATCTGAGCCATGTAGTTTAGTAAAACAAAGGTAGTCACTGCTTGACTAAAGGCATGCACCTGTTACCAGAGTGCAATCACTATTACTTAGCCTAATAGGGCCAGACTGTAATACCCTTAACTCACTCAAGTAGTACCAATGGGACTACCCAAGGAGTAAGATAATATGTTTACTCAGGGTGTAGAGCACCTTACTCCTTGAGCAGTGGGATTACCTAGAGAGGACACTACTACTGCGCCCAGACCTTAGACCATCTCGTGCTTTGCCACACACTGGGCTACCCACATTTGCCATCCTTGCCTGTCAACTGCCCTTCTCTCCAAATCTTCCCATTTCATGTTGAGGTGCTTGATGTCGTTCAGAACTGTTATTCACAGTCTTCCTCTCTTCTTGCGTTTTCTGGTTTCCATTCAAGGGTGGTATTTGGTAAGTGTTCTTTTTCCATTCTCAGCACATGTTCCAGCCACTGATGTCTTCTTTTGTAAATTAATTGTGAGAGGGTACCTTGTCCAGTAATTTTTCTGACTTCTTCATTCATCTTCCTATCTCTATAGGTTATTCCCAATATTCTTCCTCAGACATTTGTGATTAAATGCATCCAACTTTAGTTTATCTTTCTTGGTAAGTTGCCATGTCTCACTGCTATATGTTGTTATGACGATAACAATTGTTTTGTACACAGTTTTTTGTCTTGAGGGAGATGCTTTTGAGTTGCCAGATGTTTTTGAGTCTGCCAAATGCAGCGTTTGCCTTCCCCATTCTTCTGATTTCCTTGGAACTGCAGCCTGGTCTACACTCAAAAGTTAAGTTGACTCCGCTACATAGCTCAGGGATGTGAAAAATCCACCCCTCCTTTTCTCCCCTCCCCCCAGCGACATCGTTAAGCTGATCTACCCCTGGAGTAAACAGCACTAGGCAGACAGAAGAAGTCTTCCCTTGATCTAGCTACTGCCTCTCAGGCAGAGGATTAACTATGCCAATGGGAGAACCCCACTGTGCCATTGTAGCATTTCAATTGTAGACTAGCCTTTAATAGCTCAACCTGGCATTTAGGTTGATTGCCAACACTTACAATATATCAAATATATTTCTCATCTCGTGTGTTCTAAGTTGTCTTCTGGAAACACATCTTTTCTACTGCAGATAAAAAAAAAAAGTAAATTTTGATTTTAAAAAAGTCCACACTGTACACAGTTCTGTAACAAAGCACTTAATGCTACTTGCGACAAATGTCAGGATTCTGAATTCTGTCTTGCTCAGGGGTGGGAAAAATATGGCCCGTGGGCCGGATGCAGCCAGTCTAACATTTCTGTCTGGCCTGCCAGGCTCTTTGGCTGACCCGTCAAGATCTCTGGGCTGCTAAAAGTCTCGCTGTGCAGCGGGGCACTCAGGCAGGCTGTCTGCCTACCGTGGCCCCATGCTGCTCCCAGAAGTGGCCGGCTGCTGGCATGTCTCTGCGTGCCCCTGGCTGGGGAGGGGGCAAAGGGGAGGCGGCGCCACACGTTGTCCCCAGCACTGTGCTCACAGCTCCCATTGGCCGGTTTCTGGCCAATGGGAGCCGTGTGAGCAGTGCTTGTGGGGGTGGGCAGCACACGGAGACCTGCTGCCCTCCTCTCCCCAAGGGGCGCACAGAGACATGCCACGGTGCCAGCAGCCGGATGCTTCCAGGAGTGGCGTGGGGCCACAGCACGCAGGCAGCCTGCCTGAGCGCCCCACTGCACCGCTGGCCGAGAGCTGCCTGTGGTAAGCGCCTCCCGGCCAGAGCCTCCACCTTGCACCCCATCCTCTGCCCCAGATGAGAACCCCCTCCCCTCCTGCACCCAAACTCCCTCCCAGACTCCGCACCCCCTCCATTAATATAGTAGAAATGTGCAGCCTGTGACAACTTACCAAAAATCGTGGAGTGCCCCCCCCCCCCCCCCCGAAAATTATTGCCCACCCCGGTCTTGATGTTGTTTTTATAGTCCGTTTGTAGCCCAAACGGAAATGTAAACCTATGCATTTTGTGAAGTATATATCTTCACAACCGCCAAGGCTAGAAGCTTAAAAGAAAAATCCCACCTGACATTTTGTAACAAGTATGCAACTAGCACCTTGTTGAAGTGTCGTTATTTATGACCATGGCATATGGGAACAAAACATCATCAAAATTGTAAGCCACACCATTTTTTTCTAAAAATGGATGTGGATTTTGTCACATGCCTACATTGTATGTACTTGTGTTGAACATTTTGTGCACACAGCTGGGGAGCTCACAAAATGCCTTTGTTCACAGTCAGAAATGCTTTAAGAAGCAGAAGAGGAAAAATTTGTTTAAAAAATATTAAATAGAAAAATTCATTTTAGAACTGGACAGGTATTTTGATGCTAAAATGAATACTGAATCTCTGACATGTCAATACTGCCATGGTTTATAAAAATCATAATTTTCAGCCTAATGACAGCTGGTAGAAGGAAGCTCAAATGCTGCTTTTCAAGAAACTGCTTTCTATTAGTGGTACCCTGTTTCCCCGAAAATAAGACCTACTTCCAGTTTTGCCTCTCGCTGTAATATAAGGCATCCCCCGAAAATAAGACCTCCCCATAATAAGGCCACCCCGGAATATAAGGCCGCCGCCAGGACAAGAAAAATAAGACCTCCCCTGAAAATAAGACCTAGCGCATCTTTGGGAGCAAATATTAATATAAGACACTGTCTTATTTTCGGGGAAACACGGTAACAATATACACTGTAACAGAACGGTATTCTACTGCCAGTTAAATGGGCCAGTTCACACAGTACTTCAAACACAAGCTTTGCTGAGAAGCTTTATCAGTACATTTAGGTAAATTACTTGCACACAATTTCTCTTTTTGGAGGAAGAGGGTAAATTCAAACGAGAATGATGGTTACTTTAAAAATAAGCTATAGAAAGGAAACATTTTTTGCATGTTAAAGGACTAGTCACTTCACATCTGGAAATCAAATTCATCAAGACACTAACAGGTCTTGCTTCAATACACTCTTTGCATTACTTGCAAAGAAGTGAAATACAAAATACCACATCACATAAAGAGAGCCATAAAGATCATTAACCTGTGTTGGTCATCTTGTTAAATATGTTTTGTCAAGAATTAAAAAACCATTTATCCAGTTTTTTTTAGAGACAAATACAAGTAACAGAAAATACAAGGGTTTGCAAAAACCCATGTATTTTGTTATTTGTGTATTTATTTAGCGTGGGCACAGTCCTCTAGCCAAGCGATGGCATCTTCAGTGGCGTGATGCAGTTCTTCTAGTCCACTGCTGAACCTAGCCGGCAGGCATTCATCGACAATGTGCATCGTCTGTGTTGCGCCGCAGCTGCGCAAAGGGCTGTCACGAAGGCCCCAGCGACACTGGTTAGCTGCACAGAGACCTTGCCCGGTCCGGAACCTGTTCAATAGGGACCATTGGCGACGGGGCAGGTCAAAACCAGGCGGGCAAATTGTGGGGTTGGTGAGGAGGGACTAGTTGGGGATTATAACAGATATCTATTCCTCTCGGCAAGAACGTTTCTGCCCTAACATGCTGGCGTGGCGGATGAGACCATAATGGGCGATGTGACAGCAAACGTGCAGCTGGTGGTTTAAAAAGGTCATTGTGCAGCGGCAGGCTGGAGTTGGCACGAACTTTCTCCAGTAACTTGCCAGTGGCAACCTCTTGTCTGATGTGAGGAGGAGCGATATTGCTCAGAACTGGGAGCCATGGGAGTGGAGTCGGACGCAGGGTGCCAGAGATGATATGCATGGGAGCATGTAACCGTGTATCCACCAGTTTGGTGTGGGACGATCGACTCCAAACTGGTGTGCAGTACTCCACCATCGAATACGAGGTGGCAAGAGCTGACGTCCGCAAAGTTGGAGCACGAGCACCTCATGACGAACCTGCCAGTTTGCTAAGAAGATTGTTCTGCATTTTAACTTTAGCTGCGGTCTTCTTCGGGTGGGCATGGTAACTCAGTGGGTGCATGACATGGGAAAGGAGGTGTGGCCAGACCCTTTCTCAGCTATGGCTGTTCTTGGCTGCTGAAATAGCCTCTTGGGGCTGCAGGTAGCTAAGCATAAGTTAGAACGGTCTTCAGCGGGGGTGGTTCCTGGCTAGCTCAGAAATCTGGAGCCTGCACTACCACCCCTCCTCTGGATCTCTGTCACGCCCACAAATCTAGCACAGCACCAAGTTCTTTGTGTTACTTGTTGTAAAGTCTATAGTACAAACTTGTCCTTTAATGTGCCTTTATAGTGTGCCAATGCAGGAGTGATGTTCCAGCCCAAACTTTGAAGTTGGATGTTATTTTAAATCAGGCTCTATGTAACATCAGCAATAGTGGAGTTCAGTAAGATTATGACCTTTCAAATTTCACTTAAATTTAAGCAATTAAGCCTTCCCAAAAAGTGCACACATGCTGACAGAGAAACAGCTAGTACAGATTAATATTTAATAAATAGTTTATATTAGATTGATTTTTGGTCTATAAAGTTCCCAAGAAACAGGGGTGGTGTTTGTAACACAACCTCTCAGAGGCCAAAGACTGAATGGCTATGGAGAGCAAGCAGCTCTCTCACCTACACCACCACCACCACCGTTTCGTGTGCCCTACACTGTCTTGCAGAAAGACTGCAATGCTGCTGCCCAGGCTGTTACGGTTCTGTGAATAGGAGAATGTCAATCTTGCTGTCTACACGGACACTAGCAAGTCTTCTTCAAGTCGCCTGCAATTCCTAGCAAGCACTCAAAGTAGCAACAGTCAGAGTGCTACTGTGGACAGGCTGCTACCAGCATCTTTGCCACAGAGTCAGAGCAGGTCTTGACAACGCAATGGTGAAAAACTAGAGCTTGGAGGGAAATGGTTCTCTCAGTGCACAAGAATTTAAGATTGAGACTTCTTTTGTCCCATGAAAAGTCAAAATCTTGGAAGTTTTCACATACTAAAAGAAATTTCAGATTGGGTCAACCTACACTTTTTTCTCCTTAATTTATAGTTAACAAATTTTAAAATGCAAAGTCATTTTGAACCAAGCCAAACCAAACAACCCCTTCACTTTTTCATTTAGATGTGTTGAAGCAGGACACATGTTTCAACAACTTTGAAACTCTCCCCCCCCCCCATATATACTTTAAAAACAAACACACCCCCACACCCACACAAAAAACAGGAAATTCATCAAAACCAAACTTTTCCCAAGGACAGTTTCAGTTCAACTAAATCAGCATTTTCTAATAAAAACATTTAGTTAAAAAAAAAAATAAATAAAAATCCCAACCAGTTCTAGTTCACACACTAGGAGCCAGTCTACACTGGTGCTCAAACCATTGCTACCAATGAAGTTGTAATGGGAAGTTTGCAGAACAGTGTTCGTGTCAAACATCCCCCCCACCCAACTCCCAGAAGAATTAAAGTCCTCTTTCCCCCCCCCACAACTCCATGGGAAAACAAGTCACAATGTTAAAAATCAACCAGGAATGGATCAAGACTCCAGACATAAACTTTGTCTGAGTCTGCATCTCAGTTGACTGAAGGAGAAACAGATTTTACATGGGTGTGGAAAGGGTAGTGTTAGTTTTTCCTCCTACGATCAGTGGATGTGCATTTCAATTTACTTTCCAGCATGACATCTTATATGATGAAGCATCAGCAAAACAGCTGCCCTGAACAAGCCATATTAATACATATCTAAAAAGTGATTAAATATAAATCCTTATTAATCAAATTATCAAAGAGTATGCCACAATGGAGATAACTACACTTCAATAATTTCCAAACAAATTCCAGCCACATACATATCTAGGTACAAATGTACACCTCTACCTCGATATAACGCGACCCGATATAACACGAATTCGGATATAACGCGGTAAAGCAGTGCACCGGGGGTGGGGGGGGAGGGAGGGCTGCGCGCTCTGGTGGATCAAAGCAAGTTCAATAGAACGCAGTTTCACCTATAACGCGGTAGGATTTTTTGGCTCCCGAGGACAGTGTTATATCGAGGTAGAGGTGTATTTGTATGGTCCCACTAATGAAATATTTTTTGATATACATTTCTAAACACACAGAAAGGTATGAAATACACACATTTCCTGTATTTAGTGGTAACACTAACTCTACTATTTAAAAAGGTCCCAGTCACTACAGTATTCCTGTAAAAATCTTAGTATTTTTGCAGGTTTGATAGAAATTTGTACTTTAGTAAACTAGAAAGCTAGAAAATGCAATGGCTAGATATGCCAGTGGCTAGGGAGAAAAAGGGAAGTATGTGAACATGGATTGCTTTAATGAGGGTTTTTAAAACTATTTCTAAAATAAGTCCGACTCTAACACATTACGTAAAACAGAAACCTGAAAGTCTTAAGAGGAAACTACTGATTTGGGCTGGGTCTAAACTGTAACCCAACAATTTCCTGTCTGTAGTATAACAAACTAGTGCTTTGGTATTCGTGAGAGACTGTAGCAACCTATTTAGGCCAACCAGCTCCCACTTTTCTTTCTAACCCTGCAAGTCTTTATGTTGCAGAGAAACTACAAGACCTCATTGCTTGTATTTGGTTCATTTTATTGTTAGCAAGATATCAAATGCTATCTATTTAACTTCAAATTAACTGCTTGCTTGAAGCAGACAACTGAGATCTGTGGGAATTCTCCTCCCTGTACCACCTGCAGAGGTGGGAGGAGAGGCTGTTATCTAAACTCTGAGGCACTTCTTTTAGTCTGTTTGGCTCCACTTGGATTGAAAAACAGAAAACAAAAAAAAGGACAGATTGATAAACACAGGTTTGGGTTTAAGTACTTAAAGGTTGTATATAGACATCTGCAATATATTGGTGAAGTCAATTAATAGCTTTGCCAAAATTTCATAGCTTTGTGAAGCTAAGTCGTTCTTTGAACGCTTTTTTTTTTTTTTAGTTTCTCAGACATTTGGGGACATAGCAGAACAATTCCCCTTGTGGTAAGAAAGTCTGGGTTTAAGTAACATGGCCTATGCAAAAAGCAACAGAGAGTCTTGTGGCACCTTTAAGACTAACAGAAGTATTGGAGCATAAGCTTTTGTGGGTGAATGCCCACTTCATCAGACGCAAGTAGCCCACTTCATAGCCTATGCAAATCATTGTGCCTGCAAGGCCGTCCACGGAAGTCATCAAAAGGGCTCTGTGTGGGAGCCCCATCTGGATCCATGTGAAGGATCTAGCCCTAAGCATGTATGATTAACTGGTTACATTAAAGATATACTTCCATTTTCTCATCTCACTCTTTTAGTGGTTATAAAAATAAAGCCTCCCTTGTTTATACCAAAAACTGAAGTGTTTAATTCAAGGGAGAGATTCAGCATGGGTCGGAAGTAAAGATAATTAGTTGGCAATATTAAAATTCATTTTATATTAAGGCCATTACGGTCTAGAAATAGTGGATTTTTTCTTGCCTGAAAGCAAAAATTGTTTGCTTAAGTGCTGCCTGACAGTTTAAAGAATTTTAGAAGATACCATTGCCCTCATAATGGGCAGTTTTTGAAAGAAGACTAATTTGGTCCTCCATAGTAGCAAGGCAAACCCCATTCGTGTCCTTTGTGGTCATTAACATACATCTTGACAGACCATTTTAACCACAGTTATTTAAAAAGTGACCTCTTGAGATGAAAATATATAGGAAAATCCAAATCACTACAAGTACTGAATCTTTCAGGAATGCTTTTTGCTCAAGACAGATTCAAGAGCTAGAATTGTGTTTAGCAGCAAATACGGCTTGAAGAGTGAGCATGCCAAACTGCACAAGTCATTTCCTGTTTAGGAAGGAAATTTATGGAATTTTAGCACGTTGAGCCATTTATCACATTATACTGAGACAACTTACTACTATGCCTCAAACAGAACATAAGCAGTTCTTTGCAAATATATCTACAGGGCTCATATAAAGAAAACTGCTGTATATCTACAAGATGTTTAGGTACACAATATCAGTCTTAAGGTCTGACTAAACTGTTAGGTCAGAAGGAAACTGCTTTAAAAACTATGCTGATGATCAGCTTATGACCAAGAGTAAGACGTTTGCAGCTCTTGTAACAAAAAACCACCACTTGTCCAAAGTTAAAAAAATGTTGATGCTCTTACTCCTAGACCTGGTCTAAACTGGGGGGGGGGGGGGGTGGAGGATTGATCTAAGTTATGCAACTTCAGCTACGTGACTAATGTAGCTGAAGTCAGCGTACTTAGATCTACTTACCGCGGTGACTTCACTGCGGTAAGTCGACTGCTGACGCTCCACCGTAGACTCCGCCTGCACCTCTTGCTCCGGTGGAGTACCGGAGTCAAGGGGAGAGCACTCGGCGATCGATTTATCATGTCTTTACTAGACACGATAAATCGACCCCTGCTGGACTGATCGCTCCGGAGGTACTAGAAACAGCTAATCTTTATTGAAAAAAAAAAAAAAAAATGCCTTGGCTCATTCCACCAGGGCAGAGTACCACAGCTTAATTACACAATGTACAAGAAAGTTTTTCCCTTTATAGCCATAATTATGTTTGTTCCGTTTTAGATTTCGAGTGCCCCACTCTTGTATTATGGGAAAGTACACTTGATCACCCAACTACCCTTCACTTAAGTCATCTTATAGAAATTCAAAATAAATGGTACATGTATGGAAAAATAGAAAAGACTGAATAATTTGCGATTGTATTCTGTAACCCATGCAACAGAAAAATTGTTGTGTGATCAGTTCAGCTTGTTTTTATTATTAATCTTAAATAACTGTTTAAAAGGGATTTATTACAAGTTCAAGACAATCTTCTGAATTAAGTCTTAATATTTGCAAGCACTTATCAAGTACTGTAAAACCTCAAATACAAAATTGGTAAATCAATAATGTTGCGCTTTCTTGGTGTTTTATTGATAATCCTCTAAGTGCTCCATTAAGACAAAAATGAACATGACACCAAGTAGGCTAATGCTTTGAATTGCACAATTGATCTTCCTAAAGAGGTATAGCTAAACTTACTGGCAATGTAATATGCAAAAAGAACAAAGTTCTATCTCCAAAGAACAGATTCTCTGCTGTATTTTTCATGGATTTCATGAATTGAGGTCACATTTCAAAGTTTTAGCACTCAAAAAGTACCAGTTATGCTGACAGAATGTTTTACATTTAAACACCACTCATTTTGGAAACAGCCTTGCACAAATATAGCACCAGTGAGGAGCGACCACCGCACCAGTGACTGACAACTCATCAAGAGAAGAGACAGGGCAAAATTTTGCCAAGGTAGAACACTGGGTTTAAAAGAGAGTTTCCCATACACCTACAAACCATGGTCCTGATGCACAAAAAGCAGAGGTCTTAGAAGACCTTATATTTTCCTCTGCCCAAAATGACAGCCACTACACAGTCAACAGCATGGTACTCAACTTTACATTGGCAGATGCAGACCCAAGATGTCCATACAGACTCTGAGGTACTACGACATACATAAAGACACATACACACCCCCAGGATTATCCTCTTAATCACATTTGTCTGCCTGAATGAGAAATACTTTCAGGATTTCAAATTTAGACCTTTTACTTTCAACCCAAAAAAGCACCAAAATTCCAAAGACAGCTCTCTTTAGTCCACACCCTACTTTTTAAACAAAACAAAAACTGTTATTAGACACTGCTAATGCATTCCCACCCCAAAACACAGACCCTCTGATTCTAACATGCATGTACCTCCACACAGACTCACTGTCATGACCTTAAGAGTAGGGACCCAACAATTTTTCATTAAACAATTCTGTAAGTATAGTTTATAAATCTAATCAGCGTACATTTAAGTTATCAGTCTTAAGTCACATCTGCCAAACATGACTTGTCCACTTCCTGTCTCTGTCGGACACATAATTTATCCATTAATTATACTTCTCATTTTGAGCCATCCCTGAAAGATTCTTGCATGCATTTGCAGTTGGGAAAGTTTTAATTTGCAAGTATTTTAAATGCATCATTAAGTTGTCTCAAATCTTTGTTCACTTCCCCCCCTTTTGCGCTCACTGACACCAAGCTTAACTATTTGCAGAAAGCGAAGTACTGCACGATTCTCAAAAGCCACTGAAAAAAAGTGGCCAGCATGAGTTTCCTGCCATTTTTACAGCAAGTCCCAGCCTCCACAAAGAAATCATGGTTCTAGTAAACTGAAGAATCAGTATGCAATGTTTATAGCACTGAGGGAAGAGTTGTGCAGGGTTGCTTCCTAGCAGAGGACAGCTTAATCAGACATTCCAGGTTGGTTTTTTTTTTTTTAGTATTCTAGGGGTTTACCAAACCGATGTTTTATAAACAGGATGGATACAAATCCATTAAAAAAAAAAAAAAAGCACAGCCAGGCCTAAAACTGGACTTCGCGGTCATTTGTGGCAAGGGCTCAACTTGGTATAAACTATTGTTTAATTAATAAAACCCAGTATCATATGCTGAATCAACAGTTGCATGATTATGCATAATGTGTCACAATAAGATTAGATTAATGGACACATTTACTGTACTACAATTTATGCTTTCACCCAGTATTTATAGAGCTGGTTAGAAGCATATTATAGTCTGGACTAGGCAGTAAATGCTGGTATTCTTAAAAAGTGTCAGTATTTTCATTTTATTTTGCAGAGAAGACTTTGCCAAAAAACACGGCATGTTTCACATTACATAGATGACTGAACCCAAGTGGGGGCCACTAATAGCAGGCAAGCAAACTGTTGTAATTCATTTGGGTAACCAGGATCTTCATCTGCTGCTTGGATTTTTTTTTTTTTAAATCATTGCCTGGAACAAGGCAGCTACCTTTTATTCTGTGCATACTCCCAGTGAGCTTTTCACATTTGAAAATAGTCACACAATACTTGCAGGCAAGGAATGAATTTACACAAGCCACTAGGACCTACAGGTTTTCAGCTAATAAGAAAGAGAAGAATTCTCTCTACTCCACCCCCCCAAGACAGAACCCTGGTGAAAATTCAAGCACACATACAGACCTCCCAGATATTACAAACAGTTTTCTTTTTCACCAAGAAACGCTGCACGAACCTTGCTCTCAGCCACACTCCTCAAAGACTTATCAAGAGCCCACTAGTTGCGGTCAGATACAAATATGGTGCCTCTGCAACCTTCCTCCCCAAGCTGCTGAGCAGAAGAGAAGAGAAGCTTTCCTCCCCTACCTTGCTCCTCAAAGACGACAATATGCTTAGTTCTGCTCTGTTGCTGATGTTTAGACAAGTCTTTTCAGTTAGGCTCCCATCCTGTAACTGGATCGACTGGATGGGTGCGCCCTTATACCCATACTGAGCCTCCTTAACTTCAGTGGAATTCTGGATGAGCATCAGAATCCACTTGCATGTCCAACTGCAGGATTAGGGAACTAGTTTCTCCCAGCTAAGTGACTAGACAAAAGCCTTGTCAAATACACAAAGCCAAAAGACTCTGGAAAACAGATAAGACAGTATATAGTAATTTTAGACATTACTCATAACAGAAGCCTCAAAATATTCATACAGAATGTGATTTTTTTTTTAAAGCAGAGGAAGTCCCTTTAAAGATCTCCATTACCAATCTGGAAGAAGGACTTCAAAGCATGTTATGAACATTTGGATGTTACGATCATTGGAGATGTTGCAGACACCAGCAAAGACAAAGAAATTAAAAAAGAACCTGCAGAGGTTAAAAATATGGGCATAACATGATGAGAATTTTAACTTGGAAAGATGTAAGCTAATACATCTGGGGGGAAATAATCCAAGATACAGATAAGTCATTGGAAGGGAGGCATTAGGAAAAAAATAATACTGAAAGAAACCAAGGGCTGATAGTGGACAGGCTAGCATAGACTTACTATGAGCAAGGGGGACTGGGGAAGCCAATACAACTGTGTGTGAGCGCGCTACGCAGAGAAGCAATGACGTCAGAACGTATCTCCCTGCTGTGACTGTACCAGGAATATCACAGCTAGTTCTGTGCACCGCATGGTTAGAAAGTTACTGACAAATTGGGGGGAGTTCAAAGACGAGTTAGTGAGCTAGAAGAACTGACTTGCAGAAAGATTAAAGGAGCTAAATATGTTGTTACTTAGCCAAGCTATAAAGGAGATGGAAGGAAGAAGACAATCTAAAAACACTGAAGGGTGTGACCATCGGAGTTGGAGTCGAATTATTTAGATGGGTGTATGTGCACCCTCCAGAAATAAGCCCATGTTCAGATATGAAATCCATACCTTTCTCTGGGGTCAGAAAGGTGGCAGTTTCCACTCTTTTTCCCCCCTCCCAAACTGTGGTTCTGAATAAAATGCAGTTTACACAAGACAACTCATTGCTTGAGCTATGCATGTTCTGAATCACTTCAACCAGTGAGGTTACTGATTTTAGATCCCAATTTAGCCAAGCACTTAAGTATGTGCTGAATTTTAAGCATGAATAGCCCCACAGAAGTCAATTTGGCTTTCCTGAATAGGGGGCTTTAAACCATTCTATTGTATTTAAACAGCTTTCTATCTTTCTTGTAAGTTTATAACCATTCTAATCAATGCAATATAAAGATAGAGGGAAACATTATTTATTCATTACATGATAGTCAGTGGTTTTCTAGAAGCTAATTGACTGGGGTTTTTTGAGTCCTAAAAACAGCTGCAGTCACCTTCAGTAGATCCCTGGGTAGCTGGGGCACAAAAATAGCTTATTGAAACTTTCTACAGAGCCAAAGCTACTTCAAGAACAAGAATGCTTCTTGCAAACACTTGCTTCCTTTTGAAGCAAATATATTTATATCGGCCTTTTCCTTCCTTCAAACTTCAAACCATTAGTATATCAGTATGAAAATCTTAGTATTGTGCAGGATGGCTTATAAAAAAAGCAATGCAGGTCTGCTTAAGTATGACTTGTAGGCATAGCCAAAAGAGAGAGCTCAGCTTAGACCGCCATAGCCATGTGCCAGGCAATTCATATTAATATTTTCTTTGAACGATTCTACTAATCTGCCTTAACCATATTGTTGAGGAAAAAAAAAAAAAAAAAATGGCTGACCACTGATAAGAGTTTCACAATATGTACCTAGCTCTTCATTTTGACTATTAGATTTCAGAGATTCTTACTAAGGCAGAAAGTTTAACATTAAAAAATTTCGTTTCACAGACAGTAGATTGTAAAATGGCATTCACCCCATATACAAAAGCTCATTTCTTCTTTGAAATACAACCAGCTATTCTACGCCTCTTGGTTCAGATTTTCCTTTTAGTGTATCCCACACAAATGGGCCCTTTGTCCAGGTGTGAAATTGAAGGTTATTTGGATGTTGTGATGCTGCCCTCTATATTAGTCTCCATTTGATCCTGGAGGATTTGGTCCTAATTGAAACCTTTATTCATTTGAGCTGTTCTATTGAACTGAATGGACTACTGCAACCCTTACTCCTAATTATTTGTATTATCAGCCTAGGAGTCATGGACCAGGAACCCGTTGTGCTAGGAGAGGGGTGGGCAAACTTTTTGGCCTGAGGGCCACATCTGGGTATGGAAATTGTATAGCGGGTCATGAATGCTCATGAAATTGGGGGTTGGGGTGTGGGAGGGCTCCAGCTGGGGGTGCGGGCTCTGGGGGATGAGGGGCTGGGGGTGCAGGAGGGTGCTCCGGGATGGGGTTCGGAGGGGGATCAGGGCTGGGGCGGCACTTACCTCAAGCAGCTCCCAGAAACAGCGGTATGTCTCCCCTCCGGCTCCTATGCGGAGGTGCAGCCAAGCGGCTCTGTGCGCTGCCCTGTCCACAGGCGCCACCCCTGCAGCTCCCATTGGCTGCAGTTCCCAGCCAATGGGAGCTGCAGGGGCGGCGCACGGAGCCCCCTGATGCCCCTACACATAGGAGCCGGAGGGGGGACATGCTGCTGCTTTCGGGAGCTGCATGGAGTGAGGCAAGCCCCCGACCCCACTCCCCAGCTGGAGCGCAGGGCAGGGCAAGCGCTGGAGCGGGGCAAGCCTCAGAACCTGCTCCCTGGCTGGAGCTTGAGAGCCAGATTAAAATGCCTGGAGGGCCAGATGCGGCCCCCAGGCCATAGTTTGCCCACCCCTGTGCTAGGAGCTGTACAAACAGAAGAAAGACAGTCCCTGCCCCGAAGAGCTGACAATCTAAGTATAATACAAGACTCAACAAATGGATACAAACAGATGGGGAGTTCCAGGAAACAAGACAAGACAACACTGGTCAGCATTACAGGCAGTTGTCTCTACCCGCCAGCACCCTAACTGCGGACTTTAACAGGAATAAGAATTGGAAAAGCCTCAGGATATGGTCTAATTCAAAAAATTGGATCAGTGTTAGTTATAAAACCAGGAAACAGTCTACGAAAATTTCCTAGAAGTTAATGTACTACTACTCAAACCATGTGTAGTTGGAACCCTCCAGAACAGTCAAAACTAGTCAAATGCTGCCCCACCCCTTCAAAATACCAGCAGGCAGAAAAGAACGAACACTTTAATAAGCTTAATAATTGCCTACAACAGAAAGCTTGTATCTTTCAACAACAGAAGTTGGTCCAATAAAATATATTACTGCACCCACCTTGTCTCACAAACACATCCCTAAAAAATTCTCATTAAAGGTTTGCCAGCCCAGCCATAGAATGTTCTCGTCTGCCTTTTATCATAGGGTTTCATAATCGGAGACAATTTACTTGCCTAAACAAACCACAAAACCCCATGTATAACAGACCTCCCTCCCCACTCAAAGCACATAATATTAATGATAGCTTGCAAAGTACTATGATTTATAACAAATATGGGACCAAGTGAACTTTCTAGTTGCAATATGAATGGACTTTCATCTACAGCAGAACCTCAGAGTTACAAACACCCCAGGAGTGGAGGTTGTTCATAACATGAAATGTTCATAACACTGACCAAAACATTATGGTTGTTCTTCCAAAAGTTTACAACTGAACATTGACTTAATACAGCTTTGAAACTTTACTATGCAAAAGAAAAACGCTGCTTTTAACCATCTTAATTTAAATGAAGCAAGCACAGAAACAGTTTCCTTACCATGTAAAAATCTTTTTTTAAGCTTACATTTAACACAATACTGTACTGTATTTGTTTCCCCCCCCCCCCACAGTCTCTGCTGCTGCTTAATTGCATACATCCAGTTCCAAATGAGGTGTGTGGCTGACTGGTCAGTTCAGAACTCTGAAGTTCTACTGTAGATTTGATCTCTAATACTTCAAACGCATTTCACAATGTATTCAGCACCTTAAAGTTACAAAATTAAATCTACCTCTTAGAGTGTGTTAAGCATACAGAGCAAAGGAATGCACACATATCTACAATAAGTTTCCCCCAATTCTATGCATCAAAAAATTTGCAAGCAGATTAACAATTGAGAGAGATCAAGCAGCTGATCAGGGGCACATTAAGTTATTTTGAGATACTTAGCAGAGTTAAGAGATGCAAAAATTAATTTCAATATTAAGATTTTAAAATACACCAATATGGTTCACTTGTAAATGACAGTTTAATGTTCACATGTATGTGTAAATACTATGCATTCTGAACAAAAACAATTTGGGCCATTTTAATTATAGACAACACTTGAGTTACAACAGATTTCTCGTTAAAAACAAACAAACAAAAAACCCACACACCTGAGCTTTGGTAACCAGATTTACAAAAAAAAGAAATCGGTTCCATAAGTGACAGATGTGTAAATGCCTCCATGCATGGAGAAGAGCCATTCAGCTACATGGAGAGCCACACCTTTTCCCCTAATTACAACTTACCAAGTTTTTCCACCAACTTCAGCATAACCCCTCCAATGTGCACCTCCCCTGTGACTCTCAGCGTAACATCTCTGTTCAGGTCCGTCACATGGACATTTAACTCCCACGTCCCATCTGCATAGCAGCCATCTGGCATCCTTATACCGTCCAAAGCCATCGTTCCTTCTTCCTGTGAGAGCAAAGGAAATGGCATTCATTAGCCAACAGAAGGGCTTGCTCAGGGGATGGGTCTCTTCCCTCCCGCACAATCTAGAAAGTAAGAGTTCCCGAATGGAAAAATATCATTTAATCTCGTCACGATAAATTGCAAAGCAAAGGAGAGAAAAGAAAACCTGTGCGAAGGGAGCTCCCCACCCAGGGCTGCAAAGAAACATCACAGCTCACAACAGGGTTCCGTTTACCAAAAACCTGAGTTATGCAATGGACACGGGTGCAGAAAGCACATTTTGTTTGACTGCCACCAAGTGCATAACTTCCAACTACACAAATACAGTAACAAAAATGCAAGCCGAAGAGAGCGAGAAGCAGGATTATCTGTCCTACACTGCATAAGAAAACAGTTCCAGCAGATTCACATCTGCATCACAGGAGTCACTAGCATTCTCCTAGGTCTTCCTTAAGACTCCCAAGCCGCTCATCGCTCCATTGTGCGGTCATTCGCCCCCCCATTCGTGACCGGCGGACACTTGTTAACCCCTTGCTTGGATTTCCCCCATTTGCTCCTTATTCCCACTACTCACCCTCTTCGGAAGAGCGGCTAGAAATTGCTTTGTTTAAGGCAGCAAACTCCAATAAAGCTGATGCAGCAGCAGGGATGTGCGCGCCTGCGTATGTATCTACAGGCAGGACACTGGGTTGGATTCCCAAATCCTCCTATACTGCATAATGGGGGCAGGGAAATGGTAAAGCCCTGGGGCTCCCACGGGTATGTGTGTATGCCCCCC
>NW_020664540.1:13553745-13569020 GCF_002925995.2 Terrapene triunguis | reverse complement strand
TGGGGGAGAAGGGGCATAGTGGGGGTCACGGGGGCTGTGGGGCTGGAAGGACACGTGGGGGTGGGGGCGTTGGGGCAGTGAGGGGGGGGCGTTGGGGAAGGGGGTGGAGATCATGGGGGTTTGGGGGCAGAGAGAGGGTGTGGGGGTCACAGGGGCAGTGAGGGGGAGAGGGGGCATAGGGGAAGGGGATGAGGGTCATGGAGGCCGTGGGGGTGGGGGCATTGGGGCAGGGACGGGGAGAGAGGGGCTGGGGGTCATGGGGGCAGAGAGCAGGTATAGGGGTGGGGGTCATAGGGGTGTTGGGGCAGAGAGAGGGAATGGGGGTGGGGGTCATAGGGGTGTTGGGGCACTGAGGGGGAGAGGGGGCCTCGGGGAAGGGGATGAGGGTCATGGAGGCCGTGGGGGTGGGGGGCATTGGGGCAGGAAGGGGGAATGGGGGTGGGGGGCATGGGGCAGTGAGTGGGAGAGGGGGGAATAGGGGAAGATGATGGGGGTCATGGAGGCTGTGGGGGCTTTGGAGCAGGGAGGAGATGGGGTCCATAGGGCCTGTGGGGGGAATGAAAGGGGGCCTGGGGAGAGTGTGTTGGGGATTTGGGGTGTCACAGGGCTGTGTGAGGGGAATGCAAGGAGACGGGAGGAGGAGGCATTGGGTATTTGGGAGCCATGGGGGCTATGAGAGGGAATGAAAAGGGAAGGGGGTGCTGGGGATTTGGGAGGGTCATGAGGGCTATGGGAGGAGGTAGAGGGGGATGTTGGGGACTTGGGAGATAATGGGGAGAGGAAGGGGGGACATGCACGACTGTCCGGGAAGTGTTGACAAGGGAAAGTGGGAGCAAAGGGGCCAGAGGACCGGTTAGGGGACAGGGATGTGTGGGGCAGAGGAGAGGGGTTGTGAGGAAGCAGGACGTTGGGGTGGGGCGTGGGGGCTGTGGCATATGCTCTTTGTGCCTGGACAGTGTGGTTATTTGGTGCTTTCCAACCACTCAGAGCAGTGGTTCTCAACCTGTTTACCACTGTGGGCTGCAGGTTGAGAACCACAGTGTGTGTCGTCCCCGTCTCCCTCCCCCGTTCCCCCCACCCAATCCCTCCACAATCCTTTATGCCTAGCGCCCCTGCCGAGAGTGGGGCCAGGAACAGAGCGCTTGGCCAGGCAGCCAGGACCTGGACCCCCATGTGGGACTGGGCATCTGGACGCCGGACCCTGCAGAGGGGCCAGACACCAGACCCCCATGCGGGGCCGGACCCTGGGACCCCGCTGTGCGGGGTCGGTTGTCCAGACCCGGAAGTGCGGGGCCGGGCATCCGGTAGCTGGACCCACACCCTGGAGCTGGGCAGCTGGAGCCAAGGATCCTGCAACACGGGGCCAGGCAGCCAGAGCCCTGGTCCCTGCTGCATGGGGTCTGGCAGCTGGACCCTGGGACCCCACTGGGTGGGGCCAGGCAGCCAGACCTGGGGACCCTACCGTGCAGGGCCAGGTGTTTGGACCCCGGGCAGCCCGCAGCCGGACCTGGACACCCTCCCACCTCGTGTGGGGCCTGGCAGCTGGACCCAACCCCTGCAGCTGAGCACCACCTAAAACCTGGCGGTGGTGCAGCACCCCAGCAAAGCTCTAACTCCCAGTACTCTCACTGCCCAGAGCCTCCCTCCCCAACCTACCCATTGACCCAATCTCTCCCACCCCCTGCAGCACTCACCAGCCCCCTGCTGGCAGCAGCACTCCTGCAGGCTGCCTTACTCTTTCTCTCTCTCCCCCTCTGCCAGCCCCGCCCCCTGCCAGATCCAGGGCCGTCCTTAGGCATATGCAGCTGTGTAGGGCACCATGAAATTTGGGATTTCATGGTGCCCTAGGCAGCTGCGTGCTGCATACGCGGCAGCACCAGCCCCGGCGACCAGCCGTATCCCTCGTCCAGCCCCCCTGCAAGGGGCAGGGCCATCCCTAGGGGAGGCATGGGGCCCTGGACAACTCCCTCCGCCCTGCCTCTTACCCTTCCCCCCTGCTCCGCCCCCGGGCCGCCCCCATTCCACCTCTTCCCCCAGCAACCCCGCACTCACTGGCACCGACGGGCAGCGGAGCAACCCGGCCCCAGCCCGCTCTACTCCGCCAGCTCCCAGCCGCGGCGCTCCACTTCCCGCTGCCAGTGCATGCGGGGAAAGGATCGCCCCCTGCACTCACCAGCGGTGGGAAGCGGAGAGATGTGGCCCCAGCCCGCTCCGCTTCCCTTGCCCCGCCCCCAGCCATGTCGCTCGGGTTGGGGAAAGGACCGCCCCAGGCTCTCACCGGCGGCGGGAAACGGAGCGCCGTGGCTGAGAGCTGGCGGAGTAGAGTGGGCTGGGGGTGGGCTGCTCTGCTTCCCGCTGCTGCCGGTGAGTGGGGGATCCCTTCCCCCAAGCCCCCTGCCCCGAGCGACACGGCTGGGGCCGGGGCGAGAGAACTGGGGGTGGGGGGGGGGAGGCCTGCGGCCCCACACAGCCCTGCCGCAGGGGGGGCTGCGTAGGGCACCCAAATGGCTTGGGACGGCCCTGGCCAGACCAGCGTGGCAAATTTTGGATTTTTTTTTTAGCACACAGGTGTGTGCTAATTGGGCCGCATGCAGCCCAGGGGCCGCAGTTTGAGAACCACTGACTCAGAGAGATCCATGGATCAAGTTGGTTGTGAGGGGTTTGGGGTGTGACGGACTGAAATGTCGACCAGTCTAGGCTGCCAACGGACTGGCGTGACAACCTGGCTTTCAAGGAAATAAAGGACTGCTTGAAAAATATGAGGGTGAAAGGCAAATTGTCTGCTTCCCATTTGGCCCCCGTTTTAAATTTAGCAAGGACCTGCTTTTATAAAACCTTATAGCAACACAAACTGCCTTCCACAGTTTGTACTTTAACACAGTTGCTTAAAAACAGCATTCCCACAAAATCCCAATGGAAATATGTTTTGAAGCAAACAAATAGTGCCCATGTGGTGGTGTGTGAAAGTTGCAGGCTACAGCAAGTGGGAGCTGAAAGTGAAACTGACCATAAGCAAAACTGGATTCACTTTTATTGTTATGCACATTGTGGGGACACCCACAGTAAGTTAGGCGCTTTCCAAACACAGAGGAAGACAGTCCCAGCCACAAAGAGCTTACAGTGTAAAAACGACAAACTATAAGGGAAAGGGATGTAGTACGCAAGCAGAGTGATGAATTGCGTGTTTCGCTGTAGCTTATTTTTAGATTTCCCTCTGATCATCCTCCCTTCACAGGTTAGCCCCCTCTGCTTTCCCCACAGCATTTCCCACCTTCAAATCTAATGGTCTTTTATGCCCCTCTGTACCTGTACCTCCCTCATAAAGATGACCCTAGTCAATCATGTGATAAGTAAGTGAAATAGTAAGTAGATGGCTTAGGCCCAGATCCTACAGACTTTTAAACTTTGCAGGCTTAATAAACGGAAAATTATACCGAGCTAACTACATGTATTAGGGTTGTGATTTTTTTAAGTAGTTATACCAGTACAGACCTATTGTGAACACAGTCATATCCATATAAAGATGTAGCTTATTGGTCTTCCTGTGTGGAAATGTGATATTGGTGTAAGCATTTTTATACCATTATAACTGTCATAAGAGGAGCGTTGTACTGCTTTAACTATAGCAGTGTAGTTCAAGCAGTTTAGACAAATCCTAAACTAGTTTCCTGTGAGTGTGTGGCAGAATTTTATCTGCAGGAAGGATTTAAGAGAGGAGAGGGAAGTGGTTTTGTGGGCTGATCCCAAAAGGGTGTTTTTTCTATAGAGCTGCTTGAAACTTTATTTTGTGTTTGTGGGAATTTTGAAAGCATGCTCATGCCATTGTTCTTATTTCTAAATTAACCAATTTTTCATTTTCTGCAGGTTTTTTAAAATTATTGTTTTCCATTTTCAAAATCAACAGTTTTCAAAAAATAAAATGATCAAATTTCTAATTTTTTAAAATGTATATAAAATAGATCAGATTTTTGCATCATAGACCCCTCTTCTTTTTTCAGTTGGTCATAAGTTGCTGGGACGGAGAGGGAGAATGTTTGGAGCTGAAACTTTCCATGCTTAGGCTTAGCTCTAAAGGTGACTTTCTTTTCTTTTTTTAGAGAGTGAGCTAAAATGTTTTTGGATTGTGAGCAATTGGGGTGGGTAGAAACACTTTCCTACTCTAAGAAATTTTTCGTGTGTGTGTGTGCGCGCGCGCGCGCATACACACACAGTGTTTGAATTAGGCCATCCGTGGATAATTTAGGCAATCTTAATATACTTAGGCATAAGAATAGCCAAATTATCATTACTTCAAATTCACGGCAGATCAGAGATCATTGTGCAAATCTATATTTTAGAAGATCATGTTTCATACAACATATGGCACAACCTTCAGCATGTATTATCTTGGAGCGGTTCACATTTCCCCCCATACATGTATTCAGTAATTCAGATATGCAGAAACTGTAAACATATAACACATAATGATATCTAGATGTCATTCCTAGAGGACTCGGAAGGGTATAAGGAAAATAATTTTTTTAACTATTTCTTAGTAGGCAAAAACCTCACCTTAGTATAAGATTCTATGGCTAGAGCCCTGCAAATCTGCAGATATCCACAGACCATGTTTGTGGATTGGATGCAGATACAAATTTTATATCTGTGCAGGGCTCTATCTATGGCCCATGTTATGCAGGAGGAGAGACTAGACTAATTGTTCCTTCTGGCCTAACACTCTATGAACTAGGAACTGTATTTAAATTAGAGTTTGAATTGACATAAAAGCGAAAAAAAGATTCTCTGCTCCCTTTACTCCACCATCCAATGATACACATGTCCCAACAAGGCTACTAACTAGGCAATGTAGTCTGGGGTGACCCTAGCAGGATGTCAGAGGGTAGGTCTACACTTACCCGGTAGTTCGGCGGCAAGCAAATCGAACTTCTGGGTTCGACTTATCGTGTCTTGTCTGGACGCGATAAGTCGAACCCAGAAGTGCTCGCCGTCGACTGCGGTACTCCAGCTCGGCGAGAGGAGTACGCGAAGTCGACGGGGGAGCCTGCCTGCCGCGTCTGGATGGAGGTAAGTTGGAACTAAGGTACTTCGAACTTCAGCTACGTTATTCACGTAGCTGAAGTTGCGTAATTTTGTTCGAATTGGGGGGTTAGTGTAGACCTGCCCAGACTGATGGGCTTTAGTTTTAATATATAAAATCAGCTATGTGGATGTTAGACAGGCTGCGCTGTTCTTCATAAGAGAAAACAGGAGAAGGGAGGGACTCTGACACCTCTCAAAGGTCCTTTTGTGTCCAAAAACTTTGTCCCCACCAGCTTCCAAGAAGGTCTTGCCTTTCCTAGAGAATATACTTTCTAAAGGAGTGTGGGCTTCATCCTGCACCATTAAAGTTAGTCAGAGTTTTTCCATTGATGTGAATGGATGCAGGATCAAGCCCTATAATAGAGGCTTTAATCTGTTATAGCATTTTTATTATTACTATTACAAACATTAGTCATGTAAGATATGTCTACACAGCATCTCGGAGCGCGCCTCACAGGCCGAGTCCACAGACTTTTGGTGGTGGGGCTCACACCAGCGCACTAAACAAAAGACGTTGATGGTGCTTTGATATTAGCTTGTGGGGTAGGCTTTAGAGCCCAAGCTGCAGCCCAAACAGCAACGTTAAAGCAATGTCTGCATAGCTGTTTTGAGCATGCTAGTGCAAGCTGTGCTGACATAAGTCCAGGCCCAGGCTGGCTGGGAGGTTTGTTCCCCGATGCAGTGTAGACAAACCCATATAGGTTTATAACCTTTTTTTCCTGTTTCCCCTGTAGCCTTACAACAACTGTGGTTTCTGGGAGCCTCTAAACAAGTCATCCTCAAGCCTCTCAAGGTCTGTGTACCTAGCCCTCTGCTTTGTTCGGAGACTTGCAGAATTTTGTTTACATGGTGAGTGACTAAGAAAAAGGAGCAATTGTTTTAACATTTAGATGTTTCGAAACATTGCATTATGTTGAGTTGCTCCAAACTGAAAACACTGGGGTAATAGTATTACACATGGGATAGCGTCAATTTAAAAATTTGGCCTAGATCTTGAGTTGGTGTAGCTCTGTTGAAGCAAATAATGCTGTAGCCTTGTCAGCTTCATACTATGGTATAGATGGGCTATTGTATTCCTGTACTCCCAAAACAATTTTGCATGTTTGTTTGAATGAAATTGGACAAAGCTCTGATCTGTACAGTCTTATAACTTAGTCTTGCATAGAGCTGTTGTATGACATTTTCCCTAATACTTTTCCTTTCCTCCCAGAACTTTGTTGCTCAACCATGTGAGCTTAGAGATGCAGTCAGTCTTATCTCAAATCCTCTACTGAAACTCAAAAGCAAGGTTGAAAATGTAAAGCTGAGGCACTTGCGTCAGCAGCAGTAAAGTCGCTGTGAGCTCTTCTCCCTGTTCCTAACAACTGCTCGCTCTTGAAAAGCAGCAATAGCCAAATAAGGTGCCGAAGCACAGGACTGAGATTTAGACATAAATGATATCTACCAGATCTGCCTTCAGTTTAGCTCCCACGCCTGACACTTCTTGTGGACTTCTGCCTTTTCTTTCTGCAACTCGAAGTGGAATGCTTTCTCTGTGACTCTACGGGCAGTTTTATTTAGAAAACAGCTATCCTCGCTGGCACTGGTTGGACTCTGCAACAATTGGTTCGTTAGATAAATATAGCCCACTTTTCTGTTTATAAACAATACAACCCAAAATCTTGTTTGCTCAAATGTTCATAAGTAGCAAATTTAACAGGACCCAGACCTGCTCAAAGGAAACCGCTGTTTCGAATCCTAAGGAATGTTCATGAACACTGCACTATTCGCCCAACTCTAGACTGTTGCCTTTCTATCTGAGCTGAGTTTACTCTTCAGCAAAGGCAACATTTCTGAAAAATCCTAGAAAGGAGAAGACAAGAGCAATCTTTTTCTCCGTGGCATTTTTGCATTTGTAATGTGTTACTTCCTATATGCTTTTAATAATCATTATTAAAATAATCATTTCATTTCTGTGTTTATATTTCCCTTACATAACACCTTCCATCTGAGGATTTCAGAGTGCTTTACAGACTTTATTTAATTAGCTTCAACCATTACTTTCCTCCCTCGGAAACATTTTGAAAAAAAAATGTAGTACTGAGAGTAAATTCTGAAGCAGTAGCAAGTAAAAAGAGTTTAGGCCTGGGAATAATAGCACCCACCCCAATCAGATAGAATGAGAATCAATAGAAGAACATTCTGCAGCTGTAAGTGGTTTAGCAGATCTGCTACATTGCTCCCTGTCCCTCAAATATTCCACTCAGCCCTCCTCCCCTAACAATGCCCCTCCTGACCACTGAGAGCTAGGGTCCCTTTCCCTCCAAGGGAATTACTGCCTTGTCCAAGTACTCTATGCCCTGGTCTACACTGGGTGTGTGTGTGTGAAATTGATCTAAGTTACGCAACTTCAGCTTCACGTAGCTGAAGTCGACATACTTAGATCTACTCACCATGGTGTCTTCACCGCGGTGAGTCGACTGCTGCCGTTCCCCCGTCGACTCCGCCTGCACCTCTCGCGGTGCTGGAGTACAGGAGTTGACGGGAGAGGGCTCGGGGGTCGATTTATTGCATCTAGACTAGATGCGATAAATCGATCCCCACTGGATCGATCGCTGCTCACCCATCCGGTGGGTAGTGTAGACATACCCTCAGATTGCAAAACCTGCTTTCTGTGAGCCCAGATGATCTCTGCAGCCTGTTTATATTCTGCTGCCCACTTAATTTCAACAGCACTGACACACGGTTGAACTGAGTGCCATTGTCCCTGTGATTGACTGGAACACGGACTTGCAGCGTGGAATGCAGCAGCATATAAACAGAGCTAACCAGTAATATGAAAACCCTACTCTTAAACCTTGCACGGGGGGAGGGGGAGGAAATCGCTCCATCTATTTCCTGGTGACTGTCTGGCATGAGAGTACTTGCCAGAAGTTCATAGTATTACTGACAAGAGCTGGTGAATAGTGAAAATTTTTTGAACATGAGAGCTCATTTGGTCCAGCCAGATTTGTCCGCTTTATACTTTGCCATTTCACAGATGTTTGTATGACTGATTTTTGTTCACCTGAATATTAGGGGAGGGTCTTTTATTCTTGTGCTCAAGCGCATTCATTGCTCTGCCTACATACACAATTATTCAAGGGCACTGTAACAGAAAGGAAGGATTGGCTTGTGGTGAAAGCACTGGACGGGGCGTGGGAAATTTCGTTTCTAGCCCCAGCTTGGTCACAGGCTTCTTGTGTAACCTTGGGTAAAATCACTTATCTCTGCATGTGTCAGTTCCCCATCTGTAAAATGGGAATAATGCTACTTTCCTGTCTGGTTTATCTACTTAGGACATAGACTGTCTCTTACTGTGTTTTGTATAGTGTGTAGCACGACAGGGCCTTGATCTCAAGTGCCCCTAGATGCCACTGTATTACAAATCATTAATAATAATTTTGACACAAGAAAAATAAGTGTGAAATCTATTAGACAGACAATAAATCTGGTTGGTGTCTTCCTTAGGAAGGAGCTCAGTTATATTTAAATATGAATCTATAGCTATAATAATGATGCTTAGCTTGTATATAGTAAGATCTCATCAGTAGAACTTAAGTGCTTCAGCCAAATATGTTCTTTCTTGTGCAATAGGTCAGGAAAATATTTTAAATATCCCAACGTTTCCTAGGCCTTCTCATCTTCTACAGCTCTCACCACAAAAGGGCCCCATGGGCTCTGCCTGCCTCATTCAAAGCGCTAATGGTTTCTTCAGGCATCACCATTGTTTATAAAATGGAACAGAAACCATGCCTTCTGACGACCAAATACCTACTTCAAAATACTGAATATCCAAAGGATCGCTTGCTACAGACAGTTCATGAAAACCCAACCAGGTTCTTCAACAGTGTGTCAAACATTGACAAATTGTCGTGGACAATTCCTGAACAGAAGACAGAGCCAAACTCTGCCAATAAATTGTTCATAACAAATAGTTCGAACAGCTCTAGTGGCTACACTTAGTTTAGATTTTTCAGACATTTTACTGTCGAAGTTAGTCTTCAGTCTAGTTCTTTTGTCTTTCATGTGCTGTCATATGGAAACTATGTGAGCTTGCACTTCCAACGCTAGCTCCAAAATCATGAATGCTAGAGAGTGGGTCTGTTGCAATTTCTCAGAAGGGAGTCAAGTTGTGGGCTTCAGCCAAACCACCTTGGGTCAGATGTGATTGATACTCTCTATCAAAGGACAGCCCATAGAATCACAGAGTTTAAGTCCTGATGGAACCATTATGATCATCTAGTCTGAGCTCTTGCATAACACAGGCCAAAGAATCTCACGGACTGGTTCTTGTATTAAGCTCAAATTCTGTTTGAGCACTGAAAGACACTGTGCCTTGATGTAAGGATGTCAAATGAGAGAGACTCCACCTCCTCCCTAGTTGTTCAAGTAGTTAATTACCCTCACTGTAAAAAATTGCACCTCGTATGTGATTTGTCTAGCTTCAGTTTCCAAGCATTGGTCTTGTTATGCCCTTGTCTGCTAAATAAAGAGCCTCTCAGATCAGAAATGATCTCCTCACATGCTGCAGGAAGTGGTGCTGATGTTTGAACAGGTTGCAACACTGCCCCAATGATATAGCACAGGGATTCTTAACAGTGAACCATCTCTTCAGAGAGATTGTTGTGTGGACAGATTCCTCTCCTTTGACAGTCCCTTAGGACTGCCTTCCCCCTCTTTACAATAGCATAACATCTCCAGGGAAACTACAGCAATGACTTACATGGAAAAGTAATATTAAGATGGTATTTGTATATTCTTTGCTGGGATCTAGGAGGAGAGCCAGCATTGTTTCACCAGCCACCTTGGACCACAGTTTGAGAACCACCGCTCTAAGTTGTCTGATATTAGAGCGCATCCTGCTAATGGAGGTGCCGGCTCTAGGCTGAAATACAAAACTGAGGCCCTCACCACTTTGCAGTTATTAAAAAACCTCCATGGAATTCTCCATAGTAGATGGGGTGTTCGCTTCAGCTTTCTGGCTAAATTCCACATTCTGTCTACCGACGGTTATTACTATGGAATATTTTTCAAAGTCTGTCTTGCATTATTGTGTATTCTTGCATCACCAACCATGTAAAGGCTGCCATCTTCCATCCCAGAGAGAGCTGCATTTTGATGATGTAATCCCTCTATGAAATCAGTTTGTTGCGCTCTCTGGCTAAAAGGGAGTGTTTAAATGCCAGTCATGGCCATTTATTATGAGAAGATAAATACTGTAGCAGAGATGCCGCTCAAAGCTAATTCCAAGAATGCCTTACAGGGTGGCTGATTGGAATTAAAGCTGGAAGGTCAGCAGAAATGCCAACCCACATTTTAAAAAAAAGTGATGTTTTTTGTTTGCTTTCTTATTTTTGCACCTATGACCGTCACAGTTTCAAGCTTTTCTCCACAGCCGTAAGGGCTTCCCTTTTATCTGACTTTTAAAAAAAACAAAGTTGAAACTTAAAGACCCAGCTCCTGTGGATGTAAGAAAAAATACCAACTATTGTGAGCTCCACACTAAAATTCCTGGAGTTGACAGTACTAGATTACTGGAAAAAATATCAATATAATTATTCACCGACCATCAGGAAAAAAACTTCACCAGTCATTTGCTGACTGTTGTTCTACTATCTAAAGAGCTGACCAAATAGTGGAAAACATCTATTTGTAAACAATTTGTTGGGCAGCCAGTGGAAAAAAATGCATCAAATACATTATTCATAAATGCTATTCAACCATCTCCAGTGAGAATGCTGTGATAGCAGCCAGAGGCTCTGCACGCCTTCACAGGGGAGTAAACACCAAACACCAAAGTATTCTTCACCAGCATTGCAAAAACAAAGCAGCCTCCAGCTAAACAAGGGAAGTAAAGTTCTATTCTATCAGATCCAGCACCCATCGCCTTGGGATTTGCACCCTACCTTCCTCCCGTCGATCTGTTATTTGTAATGAGTTGTTAACATGAAAATCTTGGTGTCCACTTAAATGCCGACATTATTAAGCACGGCAATTTAAAAAGCACACACACAAACAGAGCCAAGACACTTAAACCAAACCACATTTTCCTTTATCACTTTTCTTCCCCCACATTCTTCTAGGATGGGCTTTTTGCCCAAGTTCTTCCAAACAGGGCTTTTTTCTCACACTGTTAGCCCTTGAGTGGAGTTTTCCCTGGGTTGTTAGCAGGCTACCCACCTTTGTAGAACATGCATTTAGCTTCAGGCTAGGCTAGGATGACCAGACAGCAAGTGTGAAAAATCGGGACGGGGGTGTGGGGGGGTAATAGGAGCCTATATAAGAAAAAGACCCAAAAATCAGGACTGTCCCTATAAAATCGGGACATCTGGTCACCCTAGGCTAGGCTGATGACTGTCATGTAATAATTGTTTCAAACTGTTTACACAAATCACCTGGAAGGAAGCTCTGGGGAGAGCCAAGCCTAGGGTTTGTTCCCAGAGACTCACAGCTCAGCTCTCACTGGAAGCCAGAATCCAAGGCTCAGTTTTGATCTTTGGTGTGTGCAGAGTCGGGCTTCTGCTATTTTAACAAGTGGCTCCCACAAAAAAACCTCCAAAACCCAGTCTCCTTAAGGAGTGATAAACCTTGTCTAGTAGGGCGCCTGTGTTTGCAGAGGAGAGAAACTAGCAACTTGGGGACAGTTTCCCTGTGTAAACAGAAATGCTTTTTCCTGGCTGTAATCAAGGAAGGAGGCAGACGAGCTTCTATCAGTAATTGCACTGACTGGAAATGTTTATCTTTGCTGGCTAGGCAAATCCATGGTGGAGCACACTGTCCTGTTGTGTAATCTGAAGGTGGGGTAGGGGTGGAGACCTTGTAGGCGACTCCAGGAGGCCCATTCACCCTATCAGTGCTTTTGAAAATACCTGATGCCTGAGGCAATCTGGTGCATTCCAGAGCAAATTGTTGTCATGGCTGGGAGCAGGCCCATCTGTGGTAGGGATGTAGCCACATACAGAGAGGGATGACCACACCAGAGGCTCACTCACCCCACCTGTCCCTTCAAGGGACTCCTTGTTACATTTGTCCTACAGTCTGATGTTCAATGTGTATTCAGAACCTCCCTGCAAGAAGGGGGCACATGATGTCCAGATCTCACCCTCACATGCAGAAGGGTGGCAGATGCTTCCATACGCTTTTCATACTTGTGCACGTAGCCATTAGTCCTGCAGTCATTATACTCAGGCTGAAATAGACAAGATAGAAGGTTAATGGAAAATTCCTCAGTATGGAAAGTACCGCTTGAAAGTGCAAAAGGTCCTACAGCGTTAACAAAACTATTCCCCACTCCCCCAACATTTACCACGGGATAAGGACTGTAGAATTCCTCAGTTTAAGAGGTCTCTGTAGAAGAATTAGGAACAATCATTTAGGTTCTAAGATGTTCTTTCAATGCATGCCAGGAATGGTGGTGCAGCTACTGACCTTGGCTTCTTTGGGGATGTTAATTGCAAAGCTTGTCTCCCCCCGGGGAACTTCATCTATGATGTCACTTTTCCTCCTGTTGCCACTGCACTGGGTATAGTTGGTGGCTTTTTAAGCCCCTCCTGTTCTGATCATGAAGAGGAGATCTTGTGAGGAAGGTGAAGATCTCCTGGACTCCTCTAGGAACTAGGCATCTCTGGAGCATGCTAGGATTCCATAGCAAGCTATGCATTTCACACTGGAGCTCTCCTGCAGCACTGGTGGGGAAGCAGGCTCCAAGCACTCACCTTAATAATGGGAGTCTTTCCAGTGACTTTAGTGGATATTAGCTTAGGCCCCAGATGGGCTACCTCAGATCTCCAGGAGCATCAACAGAGTGAGGGGCCACCAGTCACTTTGCCAAGGAGTCGTACAGATGATAAGGAAGGGTCCTTTGCTACATGGAGCTGGAGTCTGGCCAAGAGAAGACTGGAGCAGAGCCCTGTATGATGTGGGAGGGGGATCTGAGGATTCATGTCATTTGGGTTTTAGGGGGGCATGGGGGAGTAATGGGGGATGGAGCTTCTGGTATTTGAGGGCAGGTGAGGAATCAACAAATATGCATGTGAGCATTTCAAATCAAAAGTTGAACAAAAAACCAAGAGCAAATGCAGAGGTTGTTAATCTTTCTCCACCTCTTTCATTTAACAGCACTGAAATATTCCATAATAGTCACAGCTGCTTGGTGGAGGTATAGCAGCCAAAAGAATAAACCACTGGAGCCGCGGCTCAGCTGAGAGAAGTGCTGTTCCTTTAAGGACTGGAAAGAAAACAAAGAGCTCATGTAGGCCGCAGCTCAGGAGCAGGATGAGGTCACCTCTGCGCATGTAATGTAGCATGCAAGCAAATGAACTGCTCAGGCACAGCAAACAACAAGCCAGGCTGCAGGGAGACCAATTTGATTTGCAGACACATTTCAGCTTTAAGCTTCCACATTATTAATGGCCCATCTAAGTGAAAGGGATTCATACTAAAAGATTATTTTTAATACTTTGCAATGTTATTCCCCTCATCCAGAGATCCCACAGCGATTTAGAAATTTAAGTAACTGAAGGCAATAGCAGCCGTCCATGATGTAGGTATTGCAATCCTCACTTTTATAGAGGCACAGAGAGGATTAGATTTACTTAAAGTCTACAAGAAGCCTGCAGCAAAGCCACCTGTGGAAAGAACCCAGATTTCCTGCCTTCCAGTCCTGTGGTTTAACCACAAGATTATTGTTCTTCTTAAGCATTGACAGTGCTGCCCCTTTAACAAATCATTGTCCATATTAATTTCATATAACCACTAATCTCAAATGACACACACAAGTTTTTGGGGGTCTTCAGTTTTAAGGTTTTATGTAACTTAGAACCCTGGCTATTAAATTGAGAAACCTTCCCCTTTAGACAGAGTTAATAAGTGACTGGAAGTTCAACAGGTTGCACTGTAACGCCAGAACAGACTAAAGCCGTTTTTTTAACAGAATAAACATGCTCTGCAGTGTAGATGTTTAGAAAACTAACATTAAAATGCCACATAAGCAGACTAACAATGTTTGCTCAATAATATTGTTTCACTCGCTTCAAAATGGGAACTGCAAGCCTTAAACAAATGGTTTAAAAGATTGGCCAGTTTCACAGGTCCAGTGATGTGCTGGACAGAAGTGAGCTCCTGGGGGCAGCTGGTTGAAGGGATGTTTGGGATGATTCCCAAGTCCCTTATCCCCACCCCCCACCCCCTTTGCAGCCCATGTGTCCCTAGTACATCGGGGTATCTTAGGCTAAAAGTGAACATTTTTGTAGGAAGTTATTATATTGGCAGCACATCACTGCCCGGTCGGATGAGTTCATGTTTGCAAAGCAATGGTAATTGGCCCCCTTCCTTTAGGCAGGAGTTCCAGTCTCCAACCAGATCTGCCCATCTTTAACTGGGGCTGAGGACCAGCCCCTGGGAAATCTGGCCAGGATGTTCATCTTCCAAAGCCGTAAACAGGCAGAAATTAGATGCCCCCCATTTACAGAGCATTTTAAAGGGCCTGCGCTACTGATCTGTAAACAAACTCTCAAAGGTTTGTGGTAATTGTAAGGGAAGGAGGTACGTTAAGAGGTAGTTCTCCTGAGGCACTGATGCATCTGGGCTTTTTCCTCCCTCCACACTGGAAGACGCAGTGAGCTCAGCTGAAGAGGACGCCTAGAGCATGGCAGTTATCCCTTTGTTCCATTCACCCTACTGCCATACAGCAATAGGGAAAGTCCCCTCAATTTGCAGCCAACTATGACAACTGCAGGACCAGATTCAGCGTGTGGCTATCGGCCTTCTCTGCCATGCTTCTGAACTCACAGCTCGTAGGTCTCCGAGGAGGACTTGTATACCAGGTCACACACTTAGCAGCACATTGCAGCTCACAGACCAGGCACTTGGGAGTGCCTTGCTGTAGATGTGTCTCCCTAGGTGGTTATCCCATGCTCGGCACTATAGTATCAACTGCAGCTGGGACCAGCCATCCCCGAGCTGTACAAGCCCTAATGCAGGAGGCGGCGGCAGTGGTGACGTGCACCTTCTCTGATTTTGCCTCACAGATCTCCTCACACTGTGGCTTGCTGTGGATCCCTACAGGGTGCCAGCCTGCCTCCCCAGCAGCAGGGCCGGCTTTAAGCCGATTCGGCCGATTCCCCGGAATGGGGCCCTGCGCCTAAGAGGGCCCCGCAACGTCCGGGGCTGCCGGC
>NW_020664540.1:13537497-13553645 GCF_002925995.2 Terrapene triunguis | reverse complement strand
AAAAAAAAAAAGCCGCGTCCTGCTTCTCCCCCCTCCCTCCAGCGCTTGTGCCGCCAAACAGCTGATCAGCGCAAGCCTGGGAGGGAGGGGTGAGGAGGAGGAATGCGGCGTGCTTGGGGAAGACGCGGGGCCAGGGTGGGGATTTTGGGGAGGGATCCAATGGGACAGGGAGGGGGTGGAGTTGGGGGGGGTGCGAGACAATTCACGTCCTGTGTGGTAATCATAGGTTGAGTGCCCCAGCAGGCCTCAGTTAGCTAACCCCTTTGCAATTAAAACGCACTGGAATGCGTTACCTAGGGAGGTGGTGGAATCTCCTTCCTTAGAGGTTTTTAAGGCCCGGCTTGACAAAGCCCTGGCTGGGATGATTTAGTTGGGAACTGGTCCTGCTTTGAGCAGGGGGTTGGACTAGATGACCTCCTGAGGTCCCTTCCAACCCTGATATTCTATGATTCTAAAATGCTGCGTGCTAAAGCATAGTGCACAGTCAGAGTGCAGGCCCCATGGCTCTTCCCAGGAGCCCAGCCCAGCCGAGGGCAGATGGAAGTGACCTGGACCATCCCCCCAGAACAGCTAGGCAGGGTGCGGGGAGGTGGGGGAGTAGCTTCTTAGAACAGGGGACAGTTTCCATAGCCTCAACGGGCCCCACCGGAGCTCCAGGGTGAGCAGCTGCAGAGGTTACTTAGGGCTCGATCCAACCCTGGTAACAGTATGTCTGATTTCTCTGATCTGAATAAGTTTTTAGTTCCTGCTTCAGCAGGTGTAAATCAGCATTGCTCCTCAATGTCAACAGAGCTACTCTGTTTTATGCCAGTTGACCATTAAAATGGGGGTGGTACCGTTGGACTGGAAAATAGCTAATGTGGTTCCTATTTTCAAGAAGGGGAAAAAAAGTGACCCGGGTAACTACAGGCCTGTTAGTTTAACATCTGTAGTATGCAAGGTCTTGGAAAAACTTTTGAAGGAGAAAGTAGTTAAGGACCTTGAGGTGAATGGCAATTGGGACAGATTACAACATGGGTTTACGAAAGGCAAATCGTGCCAAACCAACCTGATCTCCTTCTTTGAGAAGGTAACAGACCTTCTAGATAAAGGAAATGCGGTGGATCTAATATACCTCGATTTTAGTAAAGCGTTTGATACGGTACCGCATGAGGAATTATTGGTTAAATTAGAAAAGATGGGGATCGATATAAAAATCCAGAGATGGATAAAGAACTGGTTAAAGGGGAGACTGCAGCGGGTAGTACTGAAAGGTGAACTGTCAGGTTGGAGGGAGGTCACCAGTGGGGTTCCTCAAGGTTCGGTTTTGGGTCCGATTTTATTTAATCTATTTATTACTGACCTTGGAACCGAATGTAGGAGTGGGCTTATAAAGTTTGCGGATGACACAAAGTTGGGAGGCATTGCCAATTCGGAAAAGGATCGGGATATTCTGCAGGGAGACTTGGATGACCTTGTAAATTGGAGTAATAATAATAGGATGAGATTTAATAGTGAGAAGTGTAAGGTGATGCATTTAGGGATGACTAACAAGAATTTTAGTTATAAGCTGGGGACGCATAGGTTGGAAGTGACGGAGGAGGAGAAGGACCTCGGAGTCCTGGTTGATCGCAGGATGACTATGAGCCGGCAATGTGACGTGGCTGTGAAAAAAGCGAATGCGATCTTGGGATGCATTAGGTGAGGTATTTCTAGTAGGGACAAGGAGGTGCTGCTTCCGTTATACAAGGCGCTAGTGAGACCTCATTTGGAGTACTGTGTTCAGTTCTGGTCTCCCATGTTTAAAAAGGACGAACTCAAACTGGAATGGGTACAGAGAAGGGCCACTAGGATGATCCGAGGAATGGAAAACCTTTCCTATGAAAGGAGACTCGAGGAGCTCGGTTTGTTTAGCCTAACCAAAAGAAGGCTGAGGGGGGATATGATTGCTCTCTTTAAATATATCAGAGGGATAAATACCAGGGAGGGAGAGGAATTATTTCAGCTCAGTACTAATGTGGACACGAGAACGAATGGATATAAACTGGCCGTGGGGAAGTTTAGGCTTGAAATTAGACGAAGGTTTCTAACCGTCAGAGGGGTGAAATTCTGGAACAGCCTTCCGAGGGAAACGGTGGGGGCGAAAGACCTCTCTGGCTTCAAGATTAGGCTAGATAAGTTTATGGAGGGAATGGTTTGATGGGATAACGTGATTTTAGTCAATTAGGCAATAACGTGCCATCGCTGGTAAAATGTGGGTCCGGCTGGAGAATCTTGCCTGTATGCTTGGGGTTCTGCTGATCGCCATATTTGGGGTCGGGAAGGAATTTTCCTCCAGGGTAAATTGGCAGAGGCCCTGGAGGTTTTTTGCCTTCCTCCGCAGCATAGGGCAGGGGTCTCAAGCTGGAGGATTCTCTGCGACTTGAAGTCTTCAAATCATGATCTGGAGACTTCAACAGCTGAGATAAGGGAAATTGGGTGGGCCAGCTTTTGTGGCCTGCATCATGCGGGAGGTCAGACTAGATGACCATAATGGTCCCTTCTGACCTTAAAGTCTATGAGTCTATAAAATGTGACATGACTTCTTTCAGGGAAGAGAGCACATTTGGGGGGCTCTATTACCTGACTATGTACATCTATGTTAGCATCATTGCATCACCCGCTGACCACAGATGGGGGTTTGTGAATATACAAGGAAAACCTCGTCCCCTTTAACAAGGCCTTCCGGATCCCAGAGAGCACTTACTGCCTTTTAACACTCTGAGGACGGCAAGGGCTAAAAACTTTACAGCTGCCTTTCAGAACACATTCCACTAAAAATATCTGGACCCCACCAAAGAAGTGTCAGTGAACCAGCTGATTAACCGTCGTTTATTGGGTCTTGTGAAGAGTTTTATGAGTCAAAAAGAGAGACTATGGGAATGTTCCATAAAAAACACAGGCGTCTGTAAAAGAAAAAAATACCACTGCGGCTCTCATTCTCCCCCAGTGCTTTTAAAATCAGAGAGGACTGATTGGAATGAAGGTGATTTAAATCATGATTTAAATCACCAAGTGGAAAGCCTTGATTTAAATCATCGATTTTAATCAACTTTTCCATTTGTACTTCAGTTACTTGTTTTCTAAAGAAAGGGGCATTCCACTGCTTGATATAACCATTACAACATGTGGATTCAGCAGCATCTCTCGTAGATCTAAACTGCCATGAGAAATGTTCCATTTTCCTTTTACTGGACTCAAATGACAGATGGTCCAGGCGCTTTCCAATATTGCCTGGACATTTGGGTCTAAACAAAACATCCAAACCAGCTTATTAGTGAGTTTCTTCCAAGGATGTTTGTGAACAATGTAACCGGGTGAGGTTGGCTAGCTTAGACCTAAAATACTGGGTTTGTTTTTGCAGCAAAGGGAAGGTGAAGGGGGTTGGATGAGTTCACAAAACAAGGGGCCAGATCCTCAGCTGGTGTCAATCAGCAAAGCCCCACGAATGTCAATGGAGCTGTGAAAAGCGACAGAGTCTAGAAGGTGCCACAGACGGCCTTGTTAGATCTACAAGATATGCTGCTGAAGTCCCTCAGCCTAGGGGATGGCTTTCCACACGCTGCACTTGTCATCCTGCTGGATACAGTTTCAGGATGGTGGGTGGGATTTTTTTAGTGATGGTTTCAGTGACCCCTGCCTGCAGCCTGAATGGAATCCATTCCTGATGTATCCACCCCCGGGCTGCCCTGGCATTGATGTGGAAACTCAAACAGCTATTCTTGTAAGCCCAGGCATTTGGCAAGGCCGATGTGTTCTCCTGAGAGGCCACAGTAGGAATCTGGCTTTTAACAACGTGTATCACAGCCCTTTTACAAGTACAAATGCACAGGAACACAGCCAGCCAAGAAAGGGCTCCATGGAGGTGAGGATCCGCATTTCCGCCTTAAAACTCAATACCCTGTATTTATAAAGCAGATTGCTAGCCTGGGCTAACAGCTTATGGAATCAAACAACATACATGGAGCTGTCGCCTCTTCGCAATGAAAACATCTAAAGAATATGGTGCACTGCTGCCATTCCAGCGTACCTGTGGCCTGGAGCATCACGGATCAGCTGAGCTATCGGATCAGGAGCGGCAGTAGAGGGGAGATCTGTATGGAGCACAGTGAGGATTTAGGGCTAGATCCTCAGCTGAGTCTGATGAAGCTGAGGTAAATGGGCATTTGGTTTGCAGGGGACCAAGTGGCTGTATGCTACCTTTGTGCTCATCCAATGGCAGGAGGGAGCGATGGGAGACAGCTTCCAGAGTAACTTAGAGCAGCCTGAGGGCTACTCTAACATATATACCAGCTAGGGACCTCCCCGCCCCCCACATGCTCCCTTTTGGTGGGGCTGGAAGAGGATGGTACAGAGCTAGCTGGCTATGCCAGTTCTGTACCTACTAGGCACTCCCCTGTACCACAGCAACTTTTTGAATCTCTGGGATGGATATGTGGACCAGGATCTGAGCCACTTGAGTAGAGTTATTTACATGCCAGTTTTTGCAGGTTGTGGCTCCAGGAAAGCCCCAATTAATGACACAACGATAACATATGCAAAATCAGGGTCAGGTACATTGTGTGTGCCTATCTTGCACTGCGGTCAGTAGAAAGGATTGCAGGATCAGGCTAAGTTAACAGAGTCACCAGTCAAAGGACAGGGCTTCTGTTTCCAAATAGCCTCAGTCCAGAATGGATCTCTGTGTGCTATGCCTGGACACGCTCCATATTGCCTTCCTCCCTGCCCCAGAAACAGCTTTCTAAACCATTTGTATCAACAGCGCAAACATTAAATACTCTTTCCATACAACTGCTCTCCTCCCTCGAAGCTCCTGTAAGCTGCTCTTAAACAAACGAGTTCTTCATCCACCTGAAACATACGCCAGGAGGGCAGAATCCTAAACCAGCTCAAAAATGTTAAGGTGGGGAATAAAGTAGCTGGAAGATCAGAGATTTGTTTCAGATATTTTGCTTCTCGTGATAAGAGCACACATTCCACGGTGTGGTCTGAAAGGGCTTTTCCAGGGCATGCAGAGCACCGACGGTGCTGGAGAAGATCCAAACCACATATTTCCTGCGCTGTCATTTAACAAAGAAGAGTGAATGAATTTAGTGCACATGGAAGGTGCCAGATTGATCAATGCCCTCAATTTACCCTGCGCTTCAAAGAGCTGGAAGGCATCATACCGCTAAGGTTAGAAATGTGTTCATCCTCTGTACGTGCCTTCTCTGCACAGATGTAGTGATTGTTTGTAACAACCACCCCCGCGCACTAGACTGAAACTAGGGTCTCCTTTTGTATAGGCCACTTTATAGCCGTCCCAGTGGAATGACTGACTTGGCTATGATTAACCTGTGGACCAAAGGCTTGTTGTACAACCCCCAGAGCCATCCAATCATCTCCCTTTCATCATCTATTCAGAAAAGAGTATTCCAATTTCCATCCCTAGCCAAACTAACATTTCTCAACCTCAGCATATTTTATAAGGGCAAAATTTTCAAAAGTGCCTTCATGATTTCGGAGCTCAAGTCTCACCTCTAAAAGTGATGTAGGCACTTTAGAGCCTAAATCTCAATAGATTTAGGCACCTACATCCCCTTTGAAAATGGGACTTAGGCCCTTCTGAAATGTTGATCCTAGATCCCTGGTAGTTTCCTAGAGATTTGTGATGCTTAAGTAGTTTCAGTTACAATTGCATCATCTCGCTCCAGTTTTCTTATCGGCCTTCACTAGCTTTAAACTGACCCCTTCCGGTTTTTGCCCAGAGAAGTAATTTTGCCCCAAATCACAACATATGTTTTTGTAATGTCCTCAAAGATCCTCTTGAATAAATCAGTCCCCGTTCTGAAGAGCCTTCCCATTGCAGAGGATGTAAACCGGTGAGCTATTTGTCAGCACCATGTGTGCTTAGAACGGCCCCCACCACTGTAGTGTCTGAGCCCCCGATAGTCTTTAACTTGTTCAGCCTCACAACAGCCCTGGGAGGTAAGGAAGGGCCCCATTGTACAGATGGGGAATTGGGGCACAGGAACGCTACGTGACTTTCCTGGGGTCACACAGGAAGTCTGGCAGAGCAGGGAAGTGTCCCTGGGATTCCCAAATCCCAGGCTAGTTTCCTAACCACTGGAACATCCTTTCTATACATCCTGGAGCCCTTGCCAACTTGTGTCTGTTTCTAAGCACGCTGGGCTGCCTTCTCCCAGTGATTTCATTAATTCAGAAGAGAATTTAATTCAACGTCACACACAGACATACACCACTTTCTAACGATTTACATTCTGCTAGGGTCTCTCTGAATCCAAAATGATGGACAAGAAACGGGCAGATGCACACGAGGAGCTCTGGGTCCCAACCCACCCTCGCCTCCTGTAGCTGCAATGGGAAAGTTCCACCCAGAACCCTGAATGCCTTACAGTGATGGGAATGGAACAGGAGATGTGGCTCGAAGAATTCTCAATGTAAATGGAGGAATGCAGGTGCTAAAAAAATAATTCCACAAGCAGAAAAAAATTAGAATCAGCAGCAGTTAGATGGGAGGTTGCAGATTGCAAACCCTTAGGAGCAAGGACTGTCTTTTGTTCTGTTTGTACAGCTCCTAGCACAATGGGATCCTGGTTGATGACTAGGGCTGGATACAGATGAATACCAATAGTAAAGGAGGGGGGGTGAACTGAAAGGGGGAAGAATTTCTCTCAGTCACAATTCTAGACTAGTGCTCTCATCAACTATCAAGGAAACAAGCACTTCATACCAAATACACCAACACTGTCGTCTTGCAACTGTGCTCCATGGACCTTGGTTAGGTACAGAGACTTTGCTAGTCTTCCGCTGACAGCTGGCTAGTCGTGTGGTGCTGGCCTCCTTCTCGCTTCCAGCCGCTACATCATATTCAAAACTGGCTAGAAATACGTCAAATAATTTCCAAATGTCGCTTTTCAAGGTAAACACTTGTGGTTTTTGCCCAAGGGGGTTATGGGAGCTGTCCATCAGGCAATCGCCAACGAAATGGGGTCCGCATTCTGAAAACTGGTGAGAAACCACTGCGGTAAGGCTGGGATTTCAAAGGTACGTAAGGGAGTTAGTTATAGGGGTGCCAGTTTTGGTTGGACGTATTCCTGGAGGTTTTATCACATGACAATCTTTAATTAAAGATTAGTCTTCGATTTCTGGAGACTCCAGGACAATCCTGGAGGATTGGCATCCCTAGTGAATTAGGAGCTGACCTCCCAGGCCTAGGTACCACTATAGGTTGAACCAGGACTTAGATGATGCCTAGGCCTAGGAGTTGGTCTCCTAACTAACTCCTTTAGGCTCCTATAAACCCCCCAGCCACAGCCATTATTTAGATTCCCTTATTCCCTTCCTCCATGAAGTCAGTGGGGACTTGATTGAATTAGTTGGGGATTGGTCCTGCTTTGAGCAGGGAGTTGGACTAGATGACCTCCTGAGGTCCCTTCCAACCCTGATATTCTAGGATTCTATGACTTTTGCGAAGTGTGATGCTAATGAGGAAATATTGGAAATCAGATGAAATAACGAAACGAGTAAGGAGATTGGCTCAAACCAGGAGATGGGCTGGTAAAATGTAAGACTCACAGCTACCAACGTTGGTGAACCAATAAGAACCAAGTCCGGTGACTAGGGCACGGGCTCACAGAACACCCGTTGGTAGACTTAAAAAAGACAGGACAATAACCTTAAATGTTGACGACTGGCTATCAGCAATGGTCATTTAAAGGTAACACTGTAGCAGAGTGCTCTAGGAGCAGGATGGCTGGTGTGCATACAAGAGGAATGCCAGTATTTTCTGGCCACACTCGTACGGAAAAATCCTTAGATAGCAGCACAGGGATTATTAGGCAAAGGAATGTGCAAAGAATCTTGGTTATATACAATAGGCTGTAGGGTCAGCCAGTTTAGTAAAAGAAGCCAGTCCTCATGACAGTGAGAGAGGAAACAGGCCAAACACAAATCAAGAGAGTGGGGGGGGGAGGGGGCAGTGGAGGAAATCATGTCACGTGCCATCTGACTGTATCAGGCTGCAGGAAAGCTCTGGGTAGAGAGGCTGCAAAAAGCAAGACCTGAACGAGAGATGCCACACAACAGGATCAACGAGAGAAGCCTTCAGAGGACAGGAAATCTGCAAGGAAAGAAAGAAATGCCTGATTATTACTATTTGTGAGCTGGTAGCACCTGGAGGCCCCAGCTAAGAGTGAGACCCAGTGTGCTAGGCGCTGTACGTACATGTAGCGAGAGAACCCCCTGCCCCAAATTGCTCACAAGCTCTATAGACAAAAGGAAGAATGGGAGAAAGGCTGATTATCCCCATTTTACAGATGGGGAAGTAAGGCCCAGAGAGATTAAGTGATGTGCCCAGAGTCACATAGGGAGGGTGTGGTCCCGCTGGGACTTGAGCCCACCCTCCTGAGGCCCAATGCCACCACCCCACGGGTCATCCTTCCTCTCGGTTAAGAATGGGGACAGGAAGAAGGGACAATGCTAGAAAATGAGACTTGCAATTATCCCGTTAGCTGTGCGCATGCAGCTCCCACTCACCGGCTAGGCCCCAGGGGAATGCGGTGATAAACAGAGTTTTTTCTGAGCTGATGGTTTCTACAGCTCCATCCACTGAGGGCAGTCAGGACCATTTGCAGTGGCATGAACTCCATAGCTAGAGCATATACCTCAATGGACATGCCAAGTGCCTGTAAGTCCCCTTAGGGTTAGGTGTGGTGACCCTATGTCTTTGAGGATGACTAAGGTAAAGCTGATGTGCCATCTGGCAAAGGCAAGCAGCAATCTGCAGAACACCCCTTCTCTGCTCTGATGAATACCTCTTCCTCAGGACGTCCCCGGGGACTAGCTTCAGGAGCCCTGGCCTGCCAACAGAAACATGGAAAAGAAAGCCAGACAATGGGAGATTCAAGGGCAGGAGGAAGACCGGGAAAGAATATTTTCTATTTCACTTCTTGGATGGAGAACCATTAAAGGAAAGTTCTTTGGTCAGGGAAAAAAACTGCCCAACATCTCTTACGAATGTACAAAGAACTAGAGAATTCCCAAGAGTGCTGTTATTCTGACAGCACAATTAGCAAGGAGAGGAGAAGAGACCTAGTTTGGCCATCCAATGCAGTATTTCTCCCGACAGGGTCTGATTCAAAACCCACTGAAGCCAATGCGAGTTTTTTCATGGACTTTACTGGGATTTGGATCAGGCCCCTGGCCTCCAGTTCTTTATTTTGTGCAGTTTTAAGTAAACACAAGTAACAAGGTTTCATCATTTCCTTTGGGAGACGGTTAAAAAAAATAATAGAGTCCAACAGATCTCGTTGCCAGAATATTTCCCCCCTAACATTCAGCTTAAATATCAGACCCCTCCTTTCTCAGTAGTTGTTTGGCCAAACTTTGTGTGGGTAGCTTTGAATTTTATTTCTGTATTAGGAGGACTTCCAGCTGCGAAAAAAAGATTCCATGGTCCAATTCCATCCAAGAGAACACTTGAGTTTTGAGCATGGGGCCTCCAGATGGCGCACACGACGACAGCGCCAGGGCACAAATCAACAGTGCCAATGGAAAAGCTGCCACCAAACGGAAAGGGCCTTGAAAAAAACCAAGGAGAACAGAAAGATCATAAACCAAGGCTAAATAAATGATGTAGAATGCACATGAAAGGTAAGACAGGCAGATGCTCCAGTAGCATAGGGATGGCAGAGATGATGATTATTCCAGAGCGGCACAGACATTTGTACAGGTCCTACAACAAGGGTAATCTAACCCAAGCCACTAGAACTACAACAGTCCTTTTATGTAATGGACGTACAGAAAGGAGGCCACGAACCCTTTCAGACTAACACAAAAGCAGAGCATGCAGTGTAAAGGATGGGAAAGAAATTAGCCCATCCCAATACTATCAGATGGGACAGTGAGGGCCCAGAGATAGGAACTGTACAAAATTCCCGTGACTATGTAGATACATGGCAATTGTGTGTCATACCCCTCCTAGAGTGGCTGGTTCACTGGCACTGCTGTACCCTCCATCTCCTGATGTCAGCAGATCAAGACTGGATACCTTTCTGGAAGGTCAACACACAAGTTATTGGGCTCAGCGCAGGAGTAAGTGGATACAGTTCTCTGGCTGTGTTATATGGGAGGGCGGACAATGATCTAATGATCCTTTTCAGGCTTAAAAATCTATGGATCTATAATGGCATACTATTGCTACCAGAAAATGGAGTTATCCCTGTAGCTCAAGGAGAAGAGTTTGCATTGCAATGCTGAAGGATTTGGTTCAAACCCATCCTAGCGCCTAGTCCATGAGAGGGAGCTGCATGCGCACAGCTAGTGGGGAAATTGCAAGCCTCGTTTTCTAGCATTGCCCCGTCTTCCTACCCCCTTCCCATCTTAACTGAGAGGAAGGCTGACCCATGTGGTCATGGCATTAGGACTCAGGAGGTGTGTGGGTTCAAGTCCCAGCTCAGCCATAATAATCTAGTCCCCAAGGATGACGAGCATTACCTCTGCATGGAAAAAGAAAAGGTTTGATGAATCTGGTATATTGGTTGCATCTCAAAAAACCCCTTTAAAATAGGCACTTTTTATTTATAACGGTGAGTGTAATTAACCATTGGAACAAATTATAAAGGGTTATTGTAGATTCTCCATCAGTGGAAATTCTTAAACCCAGATTGGATGTTTTTCTGAAAGATCTGCTCTCGTTCAACCACGGTTATTGGACCGGAGACAGGAATCAATTCAGGGAAGTCCTAAGGCCTGTGTTAGGCAGGAGATGAGCACAAAGGTCCCTTCTGGTCTTCTAATCGGGGGGGGGGGGGGGGGGGGCGGGGGGAAGAGCGGGGAAGGGGCAGAGAGTCCAGAAAACAGATGTTCAACAACTGTAATTTTGCTCATCTGAGGTTTGTGGATCACTGCCTGAATGTAGAGCACAGTGTACCTGTGACAGATAGTGAACACACATGCAATATGTCCAGGGAACTGAATTCTATGACATGGGATGGGGGGTTACCACAGCTCCCCCAGGAACTAAAAAGCAGTGTGCGTGTGTGGGGGGGGAGGGTAACTCTGGCAGGTTGCTGAGATTGTAAACAGCTCCAGAGACGTACCACCATTGGAGGGGTTGCCTAGACTGGTTCAGGGAAATCCTAGAGGAGATGCAAGAGGCAAAAGACAAAGATCTTGGGATATAAAGGTGGAGCTTAAACAGACACAGGGACTCCTTTCTGATCCAGCAAATGGATAGGACCTTTTCTCCAAGGGAGAGCCTCAAACCTTGCTGAAGGTTTGGCCTGCCAGAGCCCCGTAGGACCAATCCATGACTAGTGGTATGTTTAAGTAAGCGTGTAGATCAGTTTATTGCTCTTTATATGCTCTCTCTGGGATGCTTTTGTCCTTAAATGAATGGACCTGCTTTGGCAGAGCCATGTGATCACTGGTAAGAACACTGTCCTTGTCCTTGGAGAGAAATTACAGAGCAGGGGGCTGGATGTTTGGCAGACCTGCCTGGGATAATCAGTCAAGAGAGGGCAGCGGCAGCCTGAAAACACCTGGTCAAGAAGGAAGTGGGACGTTTATCCATGCTCAGAGATGGCTAGATGTCTCACACCTAGGAGGGCATTCCTTGAGCAGCCCATGGAAGGGAGTTAAAGATGCAGTTACCCAGAAACACTTAATTTTTAGTCCTGACAACCAAACCCTCCACTTTTGCTGGCATAATTATTCCCCTTCCCTGAGTGACATAAGCCTCTACCAGTAGAGTTCTGGTAGCCTACTGCCAGTGCAGATGCAGAAGTTAGAAGCAGTTTTCCAGAAACAAACCCACAATGCAACTGTCCCTTCAGTGGTGTCCTGTCTGGTCAAAGTTTTGAACTCTGCTGCACAGGGGTCACAGAGACCACCTCCCATTTAAAATGCCCTCTGTGTAGGGTTGCCAACTTTCCAATTTCTGGAAACTGGACACCCCTGCTCCACCCCTCCCCCTGAGGTCCCGCTCCTGGATTCCCCCTGCCCCCCACGCATCACCCCTGCTCCTGCAGGTGGCAACCAGACTTTTGGAGGCCGGTCAGTGTTTCTGACTGGACTCTGTCAGGTGTCCTTTTTGACCAGACATTCCGGTTGAAACCCGGACACCTGGCAACCCTACTTCAGTGTTTTGAACTGATGCCTCTTTCCTTGTCTCCTCTACATGGCAATTACAAACATGGCTCAATCTCGCCCCCTGGTGCGTCACAGTCCAGGAGAGAGGTGCTGAATTTCCTCTGCTCGGCAGGGAAAGAGCAGAATGGCATTCCTGCAGGAAAGAGAATGTGTTTGCTGACCTGATGCCAGGCAGGGGATGTGGGTCCCATCTATTGCCTCAGCTCAGTTGGGGAAGCCCAGCTTACTGAATCCATCTGTTATTTCCTGCGCATGGCCCAGGCTGACAACCTTGTACAGCAGGACACGCTTAATCACCTTGCACACCTGGATGACGACCGCCTCTGCCATAGATTTACCAACACCCCGAGTCTCCGCTCGCCCTGCACCACTTGGGGCCGACAGCCTGACCCATGCTGTCTGGCGCCTCTTGTCGCTGCTTGGCACCCCCCCAAATGTTCCTCTGCACCCTCATAGGAGGATGCCCCCCCTTTTTTGGCAAACTGGGCATTCGCTCCATTTGCTCTTGCTAACTGATGATCAGTTGGCAAGAGCAAGCGGGACAAATGCCCATTTTTGCCAAAAATAATCCGGATGTCCGAAAAGGGACCTGCCTGGCCAGTGTGGGACGTATGGTCACCCTAACACTGAACAACAGCAATCCAAGCTTCCAGACAGCCATTGCCACCTGTTTCTCCATTGTCAGAGAAGCTCTCCTCTTCTTGTCTGTGCAGGGCTGGGGTGAGGGTGGCCCACAGCTCCAGGAAAGCAGCCTTCTACATCCAAAGGTTCTGCAGCCACTTCTGGTCATCCCAGGTTTGCATCTGAATCATGTCCTCCCAGTTAGTCCCCACTCCACCCCGTGCAGTCAGCCAGTGAATATCTGCAATAGCTGGTCAGGTTCACTCACTGTCCATTGGTCCTCAGTAGCCGGTGGGCTTACAAAAGAATCCCTTGTCCTGTCCTTAAAATGGGCAAGAGTCGTCCTGCTCAGGGCAGCATCCTTGTTTCTGGAAGCGAGATTGAAAAAAAAGCGAATTAGGGGATAGGACAGTGGGATTTATGGGAATTTGCCCCCCCAATCTCACACTTCTCTGAGAGGCGCGAGGGCACGTACCTCCAGAGCACACCAGGAAGACTTCCTACACGGCATCACACCAGGACGGGGCGGCACCAGGACGCCTATTCACAGCGCCACACGTCTTTTGCGGCTCCAACGGGATGCTGTATGGACACACACTGTCTCCGCACAGGCAGCCAGACGTGAATGTGCTTTGCTGGAATCACTTTGTCAGTAGCTGGCTGCATTTGTGCTAGTGAACGTTTCTAGTGTAGACAAGGGCCAAGATAAGTTCTCCCAGAAAAGAAAAAAATGTTAAAGGAAATGGGAAATATGTAAAATCACAAAGGACTTAGTGAAAATTGATCCATCTCTCGCCTTCACGCAGTCTCCTGATGCAAGAAAAAGAGACACAAGATTATACTAGAAGTAAGGCTAATTGGAAATTTGTTGATGACTTTTTTTTTTTTTTTTTTTTTAATGCTATTTTTATCAATACTGAAATGTAGATTTCAATGAAATTTCATTTCAAATGATTTTTCAAAACCATTTTTTTCACCTTAAACATTTTTAAAAGTCAAAATAGAAACAAAACATTTTGATCCCCCCAAAATGGATTTTTGCTTCCCTGAATTTTGTTTCATGGGAAATTCTGAAACTTTTTGCTGACGTTCTGTTTTGGAACAAGAGGAAACAGCAGAATTTCCTGCAAAACAGAAAACCAGGCCCCCTCCCAGCTCTAGTTAGAAGGCAGTGCACTTAGAACAGATCCAAAGAAATGTGTTTTCACAGCAGGCTGGATCAATGGAATTCACTAGTACAGGAGTTCCCAGAGACGGATGACTTTGTATTTAAAGCATTGCGCTGGGACTCAGGAGAGCTGGGTTCAATTTCTGGCTCTGCCACAGATTCTCTGTGTGACCTTGGCCAAGTCATTTCATGGTGCCTCAGTTCCTTATCTGTAAAAAGGGGAGAATACTTTTCTCTCACCTTTTGATCTGCCCTGTCTCTTTAGATAGTGAGCTCTTTGGAGCAGGGCAGTCCCTTACCGTGGGTGCACGGACCCTCAGGATTGGGGCTTCTAGGTGCTACTGTAATACAAATAATAAACAACATCCATCAAATTCCTTGGCTGGCTTTTAAAAATGGCTGGTGACACAGATAATAGTGTCTCACGCTTGCAGGTGTGAGCCTACTGTCGATGAGCTCACAATCACAAAGCACAGTCTAGATCATTTATGGTTTGCTTAACAGGAAGCAGTGGAATGTTTCCCTCTTTCTCTCAAGCCCTGGTACTGCTGCAGACAGGATGCCAAATGAGACGGGTTAATAATTTAATCTAGCACAGTAAATTCTGTGTTCCTAATTTACCAGTGCAGCGAAAGCTTTGACTCAGAGACAAAGGTCACGGCCCCGAGAGTTCTGTGGAGCTACAAGTGGAAGATGAAATTCATTTCCCAAAAATATCCCTGAAAATGGGCAACTGTTTCTCTAAAATTCTTTATAGTTGAGCCAGCAGAGTTCCCAAACGTGATTGGTTCACAAACACCACGTTTACATACCACAGTTTGGGAACCAATGGATGCAGATCTCCTGGGCTGCAGAGAAAAAAGATCCCCCATGTACTTGAAGTGTGTGGGAGCAAATCAGAGATGGTTCCAATTATTTAAAACTAATTCCCGGAGGAGGAGGGGCAGGGTGGATTTCTAGAATTTACTTCAGAGAATAAGAATTACTGTTAAGTAACTTTCTGCTATGCAAAATGCAAGAGTGTTTCCCAGGAGATCCCCCGCTCCTGGGACCTAGACCGTTTGGGAGATAAATGAACAATTTTCAGTGTTAATTACAAACACGGGAAACAGAAAAACCTTATGTCAGGGGGAAAAAATCACAAGACATCCCGACCAGGAACATACTTGGGGTGTGAGTCAACCGGTGGGTGGGGGAAGAGAAAGTTGTGCCCTTTAACTTAATGAAAAAAGCATAAGGAATCAGACAATACTTTGAACTACATTTGCCCATCCAAAAATAAGGCCAGAGTGAAAACACATGACTCACCCATGATTTACACCCAACCCTAAAGAAAAAGCATGGTTCAGATGGGTCTCTGTAAAGTGAATCAGAGATAATTGTTTTAACAGGTTAATTAACACAATAACCTGGAGCAGATAAGATTCGGTGTATGCAACGTATGCTTTACACCGGGATGGGGAACCCTTTTTCTATCGGGGCCACTGACCCACTGAAAAAAATTAGTCGCAAGCCACACACAGCCCTGTGGGGGGCGTGGGGGATGGGGCGGAGGCACTGGGCTTCCCCCGCAGCAGGGCAAGCTGGTGCAGAGGCTTGGGGCTTCCCCTGGGCTCCGGGGTGGGGCCAGAAATGAGGGGTTCAAGGTGCGGGAGGGGGCTCCGGGCTGGGGGTGCAGGCTCTGGGGATGAGAGGTTTGGGGTGCAGGGGGAGGCTCTCGGCTGGGGTGCGGAGGAAGTGCAAGGTGCAGGCTCTGGGAGGGAGTTTGGCTCCAAGAGGGGGTTCAGGGCTGGGGCAGGGGGTTGGGGTGCGGGGCCTGGGAGGGAGTTAGAGTGCAGGAGGGGGTTGAAACTGGGGGCAGGAGGTTCAGAGTGGGGCAGGGGCATTTGTACCTCAGGTGGCTCCCAGTTGGTGGCACAGTGGGGCTAAGGCAGGCTCCCTGTCTGCCCTGGCTCCGAGCTGCTCCCAGAAGTGGCTGCCACGTCTGGCCCCTAGGCAGAGGAACCTGGGGCTCTGCACGGTGCCTGCGCCCCACAGGCCCCACCTCTGCAGCTCCCATTGGCCGCATTTCCCAGCCAATCGGAGCTGCAGAGCCGGCGCTGGAGGTGGGGGCAGCACGCAGAGCTTCCCTGATCATCCCTGTGCCTAGGGGCCGCAGGGACTGAGGTCGCTGCGCGGAGCTGACCAG